>NC_046367.1:43925177-44089915 GCF_011125445.2 Fundulus heteroclitus
ATTGTGTAGAATACACATACTTTTAATTAGCCTTACGAGTGTCGAATTTAAATTTATTTTAATTACATTTAATTCAAATACATAAAGGCATAGGTACTTTTGCAGTCACAGGCCCTGTTTAGAGTACTTAAACGGTGTAATTCCCATGACGCACCACTAGTAGCGCTGTGATTTTTCAAGCTCCGGGTCAAATTGCCCAGAAGAAGAAAACAGCGGCTGGCGGAGGACTGTTTCGGCTGCAAACTGTTGTAAATAAACCCACAGCTATAGCTGAAAGCCCCCCCTAAGCAACAGTTAAACCTTGTAGTGTGTAAATGGAGAGTACAAAGGCAACGCAAACCTGTTTTCACCGTGTAAACAGAGCCAGAGACTGTACTACAGGGCTGCAACTTGTGTTTCCATAGCATAGTTGTTAAATATAAATAACTGCCGAATTGATAAAATTTCAAGTAGAGGACTTGCTGTATATGCACGACTTACCTTGTCACTCCTCAGTGCAGAAATACATTCCTCCGACAAATGACGACTTTTTAAAAAGAAATAAAAGGCGCCCCTCCGTCTCTCCTCTTCTCCATGACACTCAAATATCCCGCGAGCTGATGCCGGGGTATGTTGCGTTGTTATGATGAGACAATTATCTGGTTTTAGCAAGATAAGTCTCTCATTAAAACAAGAAACCTTTGCCGTTAAAGGGAGAAAGTTATATGGTTGTAACAAGTTGCCTTATCAGCCGTCTGGAAACAAAACGCTTTGGTAAAATCCTTGAAAGTCACGTGACCTCCCACAGCCGGAAGAGGCAGCCTGTGTGCCTGTGAGCCTGCGCTCAGGGCAGTATGTGAGCCTTTGAGCCTGTGAGTCTGCGCAAGGGGACACAAATCGAAAAGATACGCATACAAATCCTTCCACGCATTTGTGCATCTCACGCGGCAGAACAGTAGCAAAAATCACGTGTGTAAAGAGAGCCAACCGAAAAACCGCTTGACTTGTAACCAATGATTTGTCTGTATTTCTGGGTCTTGAAGCAAAAACACTTCAGACACAAGTGTCTCTGTGTGTGCTTACAGATTGATCTACACATTTGCGAATCTCAGTACACATTTGCAGATCTGAATACAGGTTTGTGGATTTTTTACACATTTGCAAATCTCTGTACACATTTGCAGATCTGAATACAGATTTGTGGATTTTTTACACATTTGCAAAACGGATTACACACAAGTAGTTTTACACATTTGCAGATTGTTGTACAGACACTCAAATCTTCTCACACATTTACAAATCCCACTGCACACGCACAAATCGAGATACAGACACACAACTCTCCACACACATTTGCAAATGTTAAAGCTACTATTTTAGCCCCATAAAAGATTAGGAATGGAATCTGATCACAACTGTAAACACTGAACAAATTATTTGAAATATAGTTCATTCTCACTGTATGTGCACTGAGG
Source organism: Fundulus heteroclitus (assembly GCF_011125445.2). Taxonomy (NCBI): domain Eukaryota; kingdom Metazoa; phylum Chordata; class Actinopteri; order Cyprinodontiformes; family Fundulidae; genus Fundulus; species Fundulus heteroclitus. The sequence goes on from NC_046367.1 coordinate 43,926,632, forward strand.
ATTCAACCACATTTTTTTTTCTTTTTTCTGTATGATTTCTGTACAGTACTTACATGCATCCTTAATATATTTGCATTAATCTCTAAAGATAATACTGAAGCGGTTGGTTGTCTAGTTATGTTGACGTTTATCATTTTATTAATAAATTAGAAAACTTGGAATTTAAAAGTGCATTATTTTCTGTCTTGTTTTCTTGTAAGTTACAAGGTAAGGAACTTACAGTAATATAATACAATAATTACAATGCAGAATTTGAAATGTAGTAAAACTAGTCCAGTAAAATCAAAATACTCATGCAATAACTCTATTTATGAGATTTCATGAAGCTTCTCTTATACATGTTCGGGAGACTTAAATGAGACTTATTTAATATCATTTAGAGATCTCTTCTTTTGATCAGAGTAAGACACACTCTGGTTGTTTATTCTGAGGTCACTATGAGAAAACTGAGACATATTTGAGAAGAATAATGAGATCTTGGGAGTCGTAGCTGAGTTTTCTTTGAGCTCTTTCTTTGATCTCATGGTCTCATGTTTAGGAGGCTGAAATTAGACATATTTCAGATCATATAGAGATCTCTTGTTTTGATCAAACATGAGATTATATGTGATTGTTTCTCCTGAGTTGAATTTGAGAAGCAGGAGAAAAAACCTTTGGTCTCACCTTAGTATCAAAAATAGCTCATTTGTGTCTAGGAGAAATGAAAGAAACAACAATGAGATCTCTTCTTGGATTTTGCTTTCCTATGGGCAGAGTCTGTAAGAGATTGGAGTTGATGAAGAAATAAAACTGAAATGTTTGCTGAAATGTAGAAGAAAGAGACCTACGGCCCTGCAAGGATAAGTGGGTATAGATAATCGATGGATAGATAGAAATCTCTCTGTAGAGCTGCAGATCTGAGTTACAGCAGCAGCTAACCCTGGTACAGCAAGTTAAAGGTTTGGCTTAAGTAACAGCTTTATTGAGAAAAAAATAATATGTAAAAAACTGAATAATCATGAAAAAAAGAGGAAACTTTTACAAAGATAGTACAAACAAAATGTTGTAATATTTACAGACTATAAAATGCTCTAATGTGACCTGTGGCCCCTGAACTCTTCTCCATCTTCTCCTCAGGTTCAGGTCTTTTCTAACAGTCCAGGTGGCGTAACAGGTTCACCTTTATTATCAGGAGGTGATCTGGTGTGAGGACTTCTGGATCTTCTGGATCATCAGAGACCTGAGTAATGGGTCATTAAAGATGGCTGCAGCCTCACAGAAACAGTCAGCAATGCTTCTTCATCCACAACCTGCTGTTTTAAACTCAGGTGAGTTCACTTCTGACTGAGCCAATCAGGAGCTCCCAGATGCCACCTTGATGTCAGGCTGCAGGTGGATTAAAATGCCAGTTTATGCCATCCTGGACCAAAGTTTGGTGGATTTTGTCCCGGTTCAAAGCAGCCAGACTTTCTTTCAGTTTTGTTAGCTCCATAAATTGGTGCCATAATCTGACCAGATGGAGGAGACTGGACCACGTCTACAGATGAATCTTCTGATTGCATTAATCCAGGAATCAGCATCAAGAGTAAAAGCCTCTAAATGAGCAGTACGGCTGGTCGGTCTGTAAATATCCTCCATACCTGTTGACTAGACTTCTGCCTCTTTTAGCATCAATGGAGCCAAAATAATCTCCTCCAGCATCTGGAAATGCAGCTTTGTCTGGCGTTACTCTTTCTGGAGCAGATCGGCTGTTTTTGATCCAGAATCTTTCCTCTGGTTCTTCTGCAGGTGACCCAATCAGACAGGATTCTCCTGCAGCAGAGTTTCTCTGATCATCCAGCATCTCTGACCAGCCTGGACAACATGTGGTTTGTTCCTGCGTCACCAAGCAGACGGTAGAGACATAAGGATATACCCTTTTGTCACTTTTTAATTGACGGGTGATTAATGACCCTAATCATTTCCGGTCTCCTTTGATTTCCGGTCCCCCCTCCCCATTTCCGGCCCCCTCCCCCATTTCCTGCCCCCTCCCCCACTTCCGGAATCCATACCCCTCCCCCATTTCCGGTCCCCTCCCCCACTCTAGGAATTTGAAACTGACACAGATTCAACAAATAGGATCTTCTCACCAACATGACAATCAAAAACGGGGGGTTACCGCGCAACTCCGAGATAAGCTCAATATAAAACAACTCTGGTTATTTTTCTGCTTGACGCATGGCATGACAAGATGATAGCAGACCGGATCTCAACGCTATTCTGCAACTTTTGCAACTGGAGAGACGTTTTGGGGGATCAAGAAAGTGGTTGCTTTTTAGACCCGCCCTCCTCACAACACCCGATAACGCCCCCCTTCAACGTTAACCACACCCCTTCTCAGTATAAAAAAACAACCGGGCAGATCGATCGGAACATCCATGCAGCTTCACTGACCAGACTTTTAGCATCTGAAACCATGAACAACTACGCGGTTGAAAGAACTACCGCTTCAACATCACCGCAGCATGGCTCCCCGGACAGCGACAAATTCTTTCCGGGACCGTACCACCCTCCTTCACCCTCGCCAACCCCTGAATCCTCTTCCGAACTCGACAGCGACAGCGAGAGTCTCCTCACATCGCTGCAGAGGCGTATTGACGACTGGGCCACTGCCCCAGGAGGCGTGCATGTACGGCCCGAGTACTTTGTTTTACGGGATGAGAATTCCATGCTTCCAACCACACTTCCAGCCAGGCTTCCAGCCATGCCGTCTCTGTCAGAGACCCAGGAGGAAGATTCACAAGTGCTGAATCTTCCACCCTCCCCGGACCCTTCTCAGTCTGAGTACTCACAGCTCCAGGACTCAGAACTTCCCTCCGGCCAAGGAGATCCAGCCTCCCCACCCCCATCACCGCGTGAGGACGTGCAGATTCCATCCGGGGAACCAGACGCTGACACCGGCGCTGATGAATACGACGGGTGGATCCGCTTTGGCTTCATCAAAGCGGTGAAAACTGTGGTGCACCATCTTTTGAGCACCGCCATCGAAAAGTACATGCATGGAAAGTGCTACGGATGCATCAATGATCGTCCGAGTCAGAGAGACCATGAATGTTTGGAGCAGCTTGAGGACCGGTTCTTTGAAAGTAATTACTACGGTGTAATGCGAATGCTTTATAACGAGCGTTTCATCGATGCCGTTCAACGGTTTTTAGCCGCTCGCAACATCCATCAAGACAACGACACAGTCAACGCCGTCGCACAGGCCTATCTGTACGAATTGACGCTATCCAAGCGGGTGCATGACCACATCAGCGAGGTGTATAATCAGCTGGTTCAAGAAAACTATGACTTAAAAGATCAACTTGAAACCATCACACAGTACTGGCAGGGGTCTTGAAACCAAAGCATGCATGTTTTGTCATATCTTTCTGTAATATATATTATATGAGTGTTTTCTACAATGAGTCTGTGATATATGAAATGATTGTTTTCTACAACTAGATTGTGATATATGAAATGAGTGTTTCTTTTACATTGAGTTTGTGATATATTAAACTAGTATTTTCCGCAATTAGTTTATGACATTGTATTAAAAGAATGTCTTTCTTTTTATCTAACCAATGAGTGTTTTTTTACATTGAGTTTGTGATATATTAAAGTAGTATTTTCTGCAATTAGTTTGTGACATCGTAACAAAATTAATCTCTTTCTCTAAATATGAAATGAACTTTCTCTACAATTAGTTTGTGATATAATAAATGCATATTAATAATAAAATATATAAAAACCCAAATACAGACCTCTTTTCCTTCATTCAGCATCACTACGTGCGTGGGAAGGTATGGCTGAAGAAAAGTTAATGAAGCGGGTATATTACACGCCTTCGCACCCCGGCTCTTTCGGCGGGGTAGATAGACTACAGAGAGCTTTGGAAAGGGAAACCGGTGAACAAGATGCTTATTCTTTGCATAAACCCGCAAGAATAAGATTTCCTAGGAATAGAGTGTTTGTCACCGGGCCTCTGAAACAGTTCCAAGCCGATCTTTGTGATATGCAGAGCTTGTCCGAAGAAAACGACGGTTACAATTATTTATTAACCGTAATCGACGTATTTTCCAAAAGAGCCTATGCCAGGGCTTTAAAAAGGAAAACAGCCTCTGACGTCTTAAAAGCTTTTGAATCCGTTTTAAAAGAGAGTCAGATTCCAAAGAAACTGCAAACTGATGACGGAAAAGAATTTTTCAACAAATCATTCAAAGCGCTGATGGATAAAAACGGTATTAAACATTTTTCCACGGCTAGTGAAATAAAAGCGTCGGTGGTTGAGAGGTTTAACCGTACGTTAAAATCAAGAATGTGGAGATATTTCACCGCAAACAACACTCTCCGATATCTAAACGTGCTTCAGGATCTGGTCAAAAGCTACAACCACGGTTATCATTCAAGTATTAAAATGGCACCTATCCAAGTCACCGCTAGTAACGCTTTTCAAGTGTTTCAAAATCTGTACGGGACCAATTCCGAACACATTACAAAAGTCAAGACCGCATTTAAACCAGGTGACCATGTCAGAATCTCCAAGCTGCGTGGTGTGTTTGACAAGAAATATGAACAGAGTTTCACGGACGAAATCTTTACAGTTACAGAAGTGATACAACGATCTCCACCCGTCTTCAAACTGAAAGATTTAGACGGGGAGCCCGTCCAAGGCTCTTTTTACGCAGAAGAGCTTCAAAAGGTGAAAATGTCAAAAAACAAAATGTATCAAGTGGGTGACATATTAGACAAACGCACCGTGCGGGGGGTCAAACAGGTCTTAGTACGTTGGAAAAACTGGCCGGAGAAATTCAACAGCTGGGTGAGAGCCGACGACCTGCTGCTCTCTGACGGTTGACAGTGCAACATGGACCACTTAACTCAGGACGAAGGATTTTACCTGATGCTACCCTCCAACGCTAGCCTGGATGTCTTTAAGGATAATAACATATCAAGTTTCCACGTGGATTTAGCCGAGCATATCAATTTACAAAGAGAATGGCAAGTGGCATTGACGGAGGTTTCTTATCCACACACATGGCATAACGTCCCCTCAGAAAATGCTTTTTTCGAATGGCGGAAAGCGAGCGAGGAACAAGTCCATCGCATACAGATTGGAAACGGATACTACAGTAATATGAATCAGCTTATCAAAGAGATCGAAGCTCATCTGAGAAAGATAGATTCAGATATTTATTTCAAGGTTAACAAACTCGCAAACATACTCACCTACCAGGCCGGCGCTCAGTACCATCTACGTTTTCACGCTCCACTGGCCTACATGCTCGGCGCGGAACCCGGAGAATGGATCAAATTCGACCACTGGCACGCCCCTCACCCTATAGATTATAAAGCGGGTTTCTACCATCTCTATTTTTACAGCGACGTTGTTGCGCCGCAGATAGTGGGGGATGCATACGCGCCCCTCTTGCGAACAGTTCAGGTCCAGGGCATTTTTGGAGATATTATCACGCAGACCTTTCATAACCCCTACTATCTCCCCGTTGCCAAGAAACATATTGAAAATATACAAGTTGAAATTAAAACGGATCAAAACACCCCGGTGAAATTTACATACGGAAAGTGCATCATGAAACTACATTTCAGACCCGTTGGTTCACGCAGAGCGTTCAGGTGAAACGGCTCATGCTTATAAAAACACACGATTGTGGCCAGAATCATTCATAGCTGTGCAACCAGTCACAACGACAACGTTGCAGCGTTCTAAAAACGTGAGGAAGAAGCGACGACAATCGTGAAAACATGGTTTTCTTGAGAGAGGATCCGCACCGTTTTATCCCTTACTACCAGAACCAGGTAGGGGGAGAATTACCCGGCTTCTATGGCGCCCCTGTTATGTACGGCCGTGGGATAGGATCCATATTTTCAAAATTATTTCGTTTCGTATCACCCTTATTTAAATCCGGCTTCGCTATTGCTAAACCGCATCTGAAAAAGGCTGCCACAAACATCGCCTCGGACGTCATAGGTAAAGCTATGACGAAAATAAGCGGCTCCCACGAGGGTATGAATAACCAAGAGGGGTCGGGTGTTATGGTTTTGTCAAGAAGAGCTAAAAAGAGACCTCCGGGGCAACGTGTTGGCCGTTCACAAATAGTTCTGCAGCGCAAAAAGAAGAAATCAGTCAGCAGGAGCAAAGCAAGAGGGAGGAGGTCCGTTGTGAGCAAGGATATATTTAGCTGAATTATTATTTTTCAATAACAATAAAACATGGCTCTTTTACACCGGAAATCATCAGAATGTACGCTGGCGGAACTGGACTTGTTTTCCGCCCCCATGACACAACTTTCTATCGAAGATAAGCTCTACACAGAAATATTACCCGTCTCAGCGATTACAGACACCGGGCCTATCGAGTTCTTTATCCCCGGAGATGGAGAGAAATACTTGGATTTGAATGATACTTTGCTGCATGTCCGTCTAAAGATCACCAACGCAGATGGAAGCGACCTGGCTAACGACGCCGCTGTCGGGTTGATAAATTACCCATTGAATACAATGTTTAGTCAATGCGACGTTATTCTGGGGGACAGGCTAATTTCACAGAGTAGCGCAACTCACCCGTACAGAGCAATGATTGAAACTCTGCTCAACTATTCAGAAGACACGTTAAAGAGCCAATTTAGCGCGGGCCTCTTTTACAAAGACACAGCGGGAGCTATTGACTCTATTGTTACCACCGACGGTCCAAATTCGGGGATGAACAAGAGAGCCGCTTTCACCGCTAATTCCAGAGAGTTACACCTGATGGGGCCTCTTCACGCAGATATTTTCTTCTGCGAAAGACTCCTCTTGAATTCTGTCGATATGAGGGTTAAACTAACCAGAGCCAGCGACGCCTTCTCTCTCATGGGACCGCGTGATTCAACCTTCCGACTGAAAATTCTGGGGGCTTCGCTATTTATGAAAAAAGTTTCAGTCTCCCCGGCTATCCGACTAGGGCATGCCTCAGCATTAATGAGAGGAAACGCCCTCTATCCTCTTTCGCGCGTGAATGTGAAAACGTACTCTGTCCCTGAAAATTCCAGGATATGTACTCAGGAGAATCTCTTTTTGGGAACGATGCCGAAATATGTCGTTTTAGGTATGGTCAACCACGAGGCATTCACTGGAAGGAGAAGCATGTCGCCTTTCAACTTTAAGCATATGGATGTGGAATATTTAGCGCTCTGCAAAGACGGCAGACAGTTCCCCGCCAAAGCGTTTCAACCCCAATTCAACAACGGTATTTCAGTCAGGGAATATTACAACATGTTCACCTCTACAGGTCGTCATTTAAAAGACCTTCCTTTAAGCATCGCTCGTGAGGAATTTAACGAGGGTTATTCCCTGTTTGTCTTTAATCTCAATCCGAGCGAGGACGCAGACGCTCTGTCACCGGTGTGCAACGGCAATTTGAGACTGGAAATGAGATTCAGAGTTCCGCTGCCTCACACGACCACCCTGATTGTGTACGCGTGTTACGACTCAATTTTGGAAATCGATTCAAAAAGGCAGGTCCTGGTGGATTTTTATTAAAACATGAATAACCACGAGATCGAGAGTCTGATGCATCACCTGTTGGGGGACCTATTTTGCGGCGTTTGGGCTTGTGATCAGCTTCCATTACTCAAACGCACGTACAGTGGCCCGGCCTATTTTATCGTCAACACTCATCCTTCACACATGCCTGGTGAACACTGGCTAGCTCTGACTTTGGAAGAGAATGATGGAGCCACCTTTTTCGACTCTTACGGATTTCCTCCGGATTTCGAATTTTATCCCTCGAGCATAGTGACATTTTTGAAAGAGAGATCCTCGAAAATATTGTATCATAATCGTCAACTTCAAGACACTCTATCAGTCGTGTGCGGTCATCATTGTGTTTATTATCTTTGTCATAAAGCCTGCGGGCTATCGATGCATGAAATATTGGCTACCTATGATGACAGTGTTTATAAAAATGATGTCATGGTATTTGATTTTGTGAAAAAATATCAGCGTTGTGTAAAAAATAGGGCCTCGTGCTCGTTTAATCACGGAACGTGTTCTTTACAAATGTTTAAAGATTGTTACAAGTTGTAACTTGTCTAAAATAAAAACACTGTACACATGAATAATTTGAAACAATAAAAGTATCTTTATTACAAATTCATTTCTCTACTTTCTATTTCATACAGAGTTTTAAGGAGAAAATTTCAACCATGCAGGGTTCTTGACTCTTTTGCTCTTGACTCGTTCGTTGTAGGGGGTTGGATGCTCAAAGTCTATTCCGGAGAATTTAGGGGACAACACAATTTTTCCTTTTCGTTTTGCAAAAGGTTTAGCTCCGTTCTTCTCCGATACGTCCGTTTCCGTCAAGCCTCTGTATTGCTCCCGGGCTTGCGGATTGCTGACTGAGGACACAGGGATGTTTAGCTCCTTCAGGGCGGTCATGAAATGGTTCCAGCCTACAGGTTCCTGGGTCTGTGTTTTCCTCTTAAACGGCAGCAGAAGGTTTTTCAGCAAATTGAGTAGATGTGAGCCTCCCATCACACGATCCCGATAAACAAATTCGCCTTTCGACGTCCAACCCGTACCATGTAGGGACAACTTTTTCAATATGTATTCTGCGTTTTTGCGATCTCTGTTTGGTAGAGCTTTTAGAACTTCGCTAGCGGTTTCATCCAATTCCATAGGAGAGGGTGTAGAAGCAGTAGAATCAGAGCCAGAGTCCGCCTCACCGTCATTATTGTCCGGGGTAGGGTTACGCTGCAAAGTTAAAGTCACTCTGGGTTCCTCCAGTTGACTTTGTTTCATCAGAGTCAGATATCTCTGCAGCAGAGCGTTGTACCTTTTAATTTTTTCATAAGAACTTAGTCCCTGTTCATTCAGTATCTCTCTCATTTTAGAATCCAAATCCTCTTCAGCCGTCTGTCTGATAGAAGGCTCTGACGGAGTCAAACGTTTGAACTGATGCGGAGAGACGAGATACATCTTTTGCGCCGTCCTAAGAGACATTTTCTCATCTCCTGATGAGACCTCCCACCAGCTCTCCGATTAAAGGAGCCACAACGCTTAGCAGGGGTAAAATAAACCCACCTGTTTGATTTTTCAGAGCCAGCTGCTTACGTTTTAAACCCGTTCTTTTATCAGCCAGCAATCTGATGATTTTTTTCTGCTTTTGCAGTTTTTTATGTTGAGCGGGAGATACTTTAACGTTACCTTTTAAGATGTTCAGAGCTATTTCACACAAGGCTTTGAGAAAATCCGGCGAGCAGTGAGCGAGAATGTCTTTCCGTTTCTGTGGGGTGGCATGATACAGAGCCCTAAAAAGAGGTATGTTCCTTTTTATGCGAGCTGACATGGTAAATTAATTTACTTGGGTACATACACAGCCGGCCACTGACCAGGGAGCATCCCCGTTCTCAGTCTGAAATGATCTGGGCAAGTGGGAGTCAGATCGACGATTAAATACCCGTGAGGTTCTCTGGTGGCGTCTTGAAAACTCTCCATAAAGAACGTTTTCTCTGACGGGAACATCTGACGGGCTAATATATTCAGCTGCAGTTTATCTCTGGGGTTCTTAAACAACACCATATAATTAGTATTTAAACTGATGGTGCGGCTATACTTGCCTTGATGAAACACATTCTGAGTCAGCATCATCACGCTCATATTTCTGTGATGTCTGTATTGCGTAAAAATCTTGACCACTTCAGGATGCTCCAAAGCCTGGAAAATTACATCGTCCAATATAACCAGATGATTCTGATCAGGAGGAAACAGATTTTCATCATCAAAAGAATCAGGTAGTCCTTCGATGAATTTAATCTTTTTATTCATTCTCTGCAATTCAGCGTACATGGGTTGAAGAGATGTATAAATCCATACAATATTTACAGGTACAACATCCATAACATGGTTACAATTCTGCAAAACACGTTTAACAAAAAAAAAAGATTTTCCACACCCGCTCGGACCCACTATCAGACATGAAAAAGGGGTTTTGAATCTAGGGTCAAATTCAATCTCCTGTGTTTCACCAGAGAGCGACATTGTTCTCGGTTAACCTTTTTAGTAACCAAAAGGGAGAGTTGTTCCGTCAGGAAAAAGCCTTCTTTTGTCATACACCAAGCGGAACTTTTTCTGAAATGTGGCATTTTTAAGTTGGAAGTTTCTTTTATCCCTCCTGATGGTATGCTGCGGAGCTTCTAACACACCCCCTGTAGACCCCTGCAGATAACCTTCTACCAACTCTTTCACACTGTCAAAATTCACCCTCTCACTGCATTCCTGAGTTTGAGTGATGCCTTTACAACGCATCACAACTTTTTTCTGGTTTCTTGTCTGGTAAGCGTAGCTTTTGGGGCCTGTTGAAACAAATTGCTGTATGGTATCACCTCCCAGCTCATCCGTTAAATCCCCCAAATAATTTCCCAGCTCGAGGGAGGTCTGACCCGGTTTAACCACGTAGATCAGGCTGTCTGTGTCAATGTACAAAACGCGCTCCTGAAGTGGTTCGAGACAGGTGAATAGTTTCAACCGCGCGTGTGCCGTGGTGAACGCCGCGATAAACACATTATTCACCTTGTTAGGCAGGGACATGCATCGCTTGTTGTATTTCCACTGAATCATACACATGTCATCGTTCAGGAAGTGAAAGTAGCACACAACGTATTTACCTGAAAACAGGAAGTTAAAAAACTCTGCTGAGTCTGTCACAATGGTAGTTTGAGCCAAATCATTTCTCTGCGCAAATTTTCCCCAAAAACTGTTCAAACACAGTTTAGCCACTTGCCTTTTAGCAGGATTGGCCTCGATCTTCCGTACATCTAGCTGGATGCCTTGCTCACGTTTGTAGTCTGCCACATACTTTAACCTGCTCTCCTCATCCGTAGCTTCAGCGGGGAAACCTGAAGCTTCCTGCTTACCCTTCAGAAATGTGTGTATATACGGTTTAAAGATTGAACTGCTCTGTTTTTCAAAATGCCAAACCTCAGTGATTTCAGCGACGGTGTAACCGAGTTCCAGAGCTTTGTTAAATTCGAGGGTTACCCAGACCCCCGTCAACGCCCTCTCTCGATCAGTGTGGCTGCATGGGCCTGCCTGGTAGTTCATTTCGGCGCAAGCACGGCAGAGAGTAAAAACGAGTTTACCTGTAGATGTCTTGTACGGCAAAACGGGAAAAAACAGACCGCGGGGTGGAAACACGGTCGCCCTGATGAACCCGAAATAGTTACGCGGATCGTCAAAATCTTTGCAGATGATTTTGGGGTGGCCGAGAGGATAGGGACAGGTTGCATTCACGTACGGGTACAATGAGGTGAAATCTACATAATGCACCGATTCCTCCTCCCCCGCCGTGTACCGGAGTCTGAGAGCACAAGTACGGCCGCCGTACAAAGCTTCTCGCGGGGAAAGAGGCTCTGGTGCGTTGAAAGACTGTAGAAACCTTTTGAGACTCGGGTGCGAGTCCTTCATTAGGATCCAGTCGTGCTGGTTCCTAGAGTCTCTAAAAGTAGAATGGGAGGCAGATCCTTTAGCTATCAGGCTCCTCTCCTGTGGAACCAACTCCCAGTTTTGGTCCGTGAGGCAGACACCCTATCTATTTTTAAGACTAATGTTAAAACTTTCCTTTTTGACAAAGCTTATAGTTAGAGTGGCTCATACCCTGAGCTATCTCTATAGTTGTGCTGTGATAGGCCTAGGCTGCTGGAGGACATCAGGGTCTACTTTTCTCACTCTACTGATTTCTACTGTTCTTCAGTCTACTGTTCTCCAGTTTTGCATTGTATTACATTGAAATGACTGTCGTCATTTCAGCTTTTAACTTTTTGCTCTCTCTCTTTTTCTTCATAGTAGGTACACCTGGTCTGGCGTTCTGTTAACTGTGACATCATCCAGAGAAGACGGCTCACCCGCTACTACCATCTAATGTAGAACAGATTACTAGATCAATGTGTGCTTCTGTGCTTGTTTGTCTGTCTTGTTGTGTCTCTGTTCTGTCTTCTGTAACCCCAGTCGGTCGAGGCAAATGACCGTTCATACTGAGCCCGGTTCTGCCGGAGGTTTTTCCTTCCCGTTAATGGGTGGTTTTTCTTCCCACTGTCGCTTCATGCTTGCTCAGTATGAGGGATTGCAGCAAAGCCATGTACAATGCAGACGACTCTCCCTGTGGCTCTACGGTTCCCCAGGAGTGACTGCTGCTTGTCGGGACTTTGATGCAATCAACTGGTTTCCTTATATAGGACATTTTTGACCAATCTGTATAATCTGACCCAATCTGTATAATATGATTGAACTTGACTTTGTAAAGTGCCTTGAGATGACATGTTTCATGATTTGGCGCTATATAAATAAAAAATTGAATTGAATTCCCATATAACTTCTAATTGCACGCCGTAAACCGATTGCAATAACCTCGCTCTCTCCATGGTAGCAGAGTGGAATGTTTCAAAGCAAACCCCCCTGAGAGGACAGGTCTGGTCGGGTGGAAAGCAAGTGGGACACCCATGGAAAAAACACCCGTTGAACTCAAACGCGATTTTCACCCGTTCAACCTCCGCGTATCCATCGACGTGATAAGGGCCGATTTTCTTTTCACCTTTATTGAGCGCATGCTGAATGAAAATGCCACGTTCCTGAGCTACCCATTCTAACCACTTAATAGACGCGTTCGAAAATGTTTTACATTGACGTCGGTAATCCACCGGAGAGGGGATCGCGAGAGTGTTAGGAGGGAGGAAATTGGATGTGAAAACTTTCATACAAGCTGACGCAATGGTGATTGACTTTAAAGGATCCACGGTTGTCTCTTTAAAGAACTCTTCTCTGAATTTCACACAAGCATTGAAAAGAATCTCCACATCATTTTGACAATAATAAAGAGCTTCTTTCTGAAAGTCAAAGGGGTGTTTACAAGCCTCATTGTACCAAATGTAAAACCGATCCTGTTCGGCAGGGTTCATGCGGTCTACCGCGTAGAAGCAGGGGGGAGGAAGCGGGCCCACGTAGCTTAAAGTCTTCTCAGAGGAGAACAAGTGAGGGAAAAACCCTTTACACTGATCGGTGAATCCTAATGCTTTTGGCATTTGGCTGAGTTTCATAGTAAGGAATGAAAGACTGTCGATGAATTTCAGAGTGTAATCAGGCTCGGTAAAACAGAGAACTTTACTTCCCTGTGTGATGAGGTACGGTTTAATGCCCAATTCAACCATCACACTCAGAACCAAGTAAGAGTCAAACCCACGACTGTTGTGAGCTAGGAAAGTGAAACCTTTGTAACGAGGATTTCTGAAATGAAGCAGAAAATCCCTAACGCAGTTCACCCCGTAAGAGTACCAAACATCTCCCGCCAAAGTTTTTGTGTAGACAAGGAATGGGATGTGTCTCCCGGTTTGATCTGTAAAAGTTTCAAAATCGTAAAAAACCAGTTTATTGCCGAGTTCAGGGTCTGTCAGTGTGGGTTGAATGTAACACTGATGCTCGTTTAACGTTACATCAACACCTCTAGGGACTTTCTGACGACAGACCGTGCATTTTATTGAACACTCATGAGGCTTGCTACCCCCGCCTGCTGCTAGATCATATAGCCTTTTACACAGAGGACAGAATTTAGTTGTTTCGCAGTTACTCACATGCTTTCCGAGGTTAGGTCTCAATCTGGGGACCTTGTGTCTATCGAGGCAGAATGAATTACGGCAGATTCGTTTACAATCTGTGCATTGTACAGGGTTGCGCTGTTGCAGAGTACATCTCGGATCAAGACAAACTGAACAATGACCTTCGCAGTTATGCCTGTTTATGTTTTGGAAACCGGTAAAACAGTAGTTGCAAATGTAGTTAGAACCGGTGAACCCTGCCAGGCTTTTAATGCCGTAATAATGTTTTTTGAACAGAAGCAGAAAAAGCGGATTTGAACGATCGGAAAAGTCAGTCTGGAATTTACGAAGCATTGCGTCTTTACCGTCTTTATAGAAAACGACAATTTTCCTGTTGAGAATCTTTTCAAATTTTTGCACGTCGCTGAAAGTGACAGGGGTTTGCTCTGTGAGGCCCACTGTGCGTTGCCAAAGTACAGCTTGCTGCACGGCTTGGGCATCTGTAAAAGCAGGGTTACACAGATGGGCAAGACTGATTGAAAAACAAAGCTGATCAGAACGATTGGCGACGATATACAAATGTTGACGTTTTTTACGAATCAGTTCACAGTGCAATGTTTTTTCGGCTTTACGTTTGACACCTCCATGAGGGTTTCTTACAACCTGAACAATCATTTCTAAGTTGTTTGGATCCGGCAATTCCGCGTTTGACTGCGTTAAATCCTCTAAAAATTCCAGAAATGCAGGCAGAATTGAATCACGTTCATCATTTACCTGAACGATGGCGTGATGAGAAAATCCTTCTCCGCTCAATTCAAGCTGAATAATATCGCTACGAGAGGCAAGGCGAGCAGCTGACTCTGCGAGCTCGGTGAGAATATGATACACTTGTGTGTAAAATTCGGCGGGGTTGGGAGCGTCGCCGGCTCGCGAGGCAATGACGTTGAAAGGACGTCTTATTTCTGTAACATTGAAACCTTCTCGCTCTCTCTGAGTTTGTTGGGTATGTTCAGAGCTGTTTGCAGCTGACTGTCCATGACTGGTGCAGGGTTGATCCGCTCGGTCGGGTGCAATGAGAGATGGCTGTTGAGGCTGGTTGGATGTGGGATTTGGCAAAGCAGTATTGAAAGAACCAGTGGGATTTTGTTCACCGTTTTCTACAAGAGCCCCACCGTGTTGCACATACTGAGCGTTTGTAGGATTAGGGCTAAATGTTTGAGAGAGAGAAACGTTTAATTGATGGACCGCTTGTTCTAACCTGGACGGTGAATGTGGAGCTACATTGAAAGAACCAGGCACATGCTGAACAGGAAGATTTTGAAGCTCATTAACCATTTGTGTGATTTCGTGTAAAGCGTTTGTAACTTGCTGTTGAAACTCTAAGGAATTATTTTCAGGCGAGTATGGTTGAGAGAAAGAATCATTTAATCGTTCGATGGCTCGTTCTACAGATAGTAAACATTCAAGGTCCAAATCTGGACCCTGAGTTCTGACTGGGGAATTTGGGGTTAGATTGAGAAATTCAGTTGCAGGGTGTACAGGGAGATTACGGAGTTCATTCACAGCTTCAACAATTTCATTCAATGCATTTCTCAGTTGCTGGCTACCCATTTTAACAGAGGTCACAATTTAAAAGGTTAACTCTACTGTAGCAATGAGATCTTGGCGCTTTCTTTCAGGAGAAAGATGCAGTTTCTCAGAAGCTCCTCAGCTCTCCGACTGTAGTAGGTTCCTCTGCGGCCGCAGTATGGAATTTGTTGAATAATCGATGCAGATTCTGTAATAGAACAGAACAACTATAATCAGGAAAGAATAAAACATTCATTTATTATATTACAAGCTATTTGTAGAAAAAGGTAGTTTCATATGTGGAAAGAGATGAAAATATAATGTTTTAATATGCCATGAACTAATTGTAAATACAGATATTTAATATAGTATGAATGGGAAGTTATTATACGACTGCCCAATTGTAGAAAAGGATGCTTTCATATTTAGAAATAGGTGAAATGCATTGATTCATTATTATATAATAAAGAAAAGAAGGATGCAGGGGATTTATTCATTTTATTATACGGCGGCCTAATTGTAGAAAAAGGTGATTTCATGTGTGTGAAGAGGTGGAAGAACAATGATTCGTTATGATATAATAAACTAATTGTAAAGACAGAGATTTAACAAAGAAGGACATAGGGATTTATTGATTTCATTATTTATTGTAGGCGAAAGAAATTATTTACCCGTTGCAAGCCTTCGAATCGTAATCACTTTTGTCTCGAGCTTCGGAATCACTCTCTGGACTATCTTGAGGGTAGAACTTAGTGTAATGAGACTGGGTCTTTTCCTCTTTCTTAAGGATCGTCTTCTCCGGATCGTATCAGGGGCTGCAAAAATAAAAAAAATATATGTATATAGATATAAATAAGTAAATACAATTAAATAAATTAGTAAAAACAGCATATGGGGTTGAAAAGTGAGGAGAGGCCTGATTCGAACACACACACACACACACACACACACACACACACACACACACAGAGGTTAACACTGCCATACTTTGTAAAATGTCCTGACTTCAAAGGTTAAAAACCTGTGATGGTCCCCATTAAGATGGTAGAACATGCACACACACACACACACACACACACACACAGGTTAAAAACCTGTGATGGTCCCCACTAAGACGGTAGAACACACACACACACACACACACACACACACACACACACACACACTGAAAGAGTGAGAAACTGAAACATACAGAGGGAGGGAGGTTTTCGAACCTTGCAGAACAGTAGTTTAAACTTTAAGAGTGTAAATAAAGAAATAATAAATTAACTATTAAGTTAATTAATGAAAAAAAACTGTATTACTCACCGTCTGAAGAGGTTGCTGGCAGATCAGTTTGAGGTGCGTTAGGGGGTTGTATCTCTGCACCTTCAGCACCGTTTTCCCTCAGGAGGGCTGCTTCTGTTAAGAAAGAAAGAGGGAGCTTTTTAATGGAGCGAATTACACGCATACAATGATTGCAGCAGAAATAAATACACACACACACACACACACACACACACACACACACACACACACACACACACACACACACACTGAAAGAGTGAGAAACTGAAACATACAGAGGGAGGGAGGTTTTTGAACCGTGCAGAACAGTAGTTTAAACTTTAAGAGTGTAAAAAAGAAATAATAAATTAACTATTAAGTTAATTAATGAAAAAAACTGTATTACTCACCGTCTGAAGAGGTTGCTGGCAGATCAGTTTGAGGTGCGTTAGGGGGTTGTATTTCTGCACCTTCAGCACTGAAAGGGCCTGCTTCTGTTAAGAAAGACGGAGCTTTTTAATGGAGCGAATTACACGCATACAATGATTGCAGCAGAAATAAATACATAAAAAAGATAAAAAAAAAAAAAATGCATCACACCGGGGAATCGAACCCACGTAAAACTAGAGCGGAAACTGCGTGTTAACGTAGCACGCCACATGAATGTCCCACAAATTACCTACCGTATGATGTAGTCTCCCGCTGGTCTTGAACCGTCTGAACTGAAGTTTCAACGCTCAGTGTGACTGTCAATGGCATACAGTGAGAACATGAAACGGGGCTGGTTGAGAAACATAAAATCGATAGTTTCAGAGTTATAAAGAAACTTACGATGGGTATGGTTTGCTGGTGGAATCGTTGCTTGTGGTACATCCGTTTGGACTTGGTTGTTTTGCAAGGTAGGTGTTTGTGCTACAAACAGCTGGCGAGGTTGAATGCCCGCTACCGCTGAGTGGAGGAAGAGAGGTTGGCGAACCGGCGGTGGTGTACGCAGATCAATGACTTTATCTGTTTCTTGTTTAGGGGTAGACGTATTTTGCGAGGCAAAGTCCTGGCGGGTTTTGCTTCGGGACGGGCGGTTTTTCAGTGTAAGTTTGCTCTCTGGCCGAGTTCTTTGCGGCTGAGCCTGGTGAACACCGTGCTGTAGGTAAGGATTACCGCTCGTCTCATCAAAAAAACCTAAAACAATAAAAATAAAATGGTTAAAACAACGTATTAGTATCTTTAAATACTTTAGATACTTTATCTTTATGAAAGTAAATCCTACCGTAGTTGAACGGTGTTAAAAGTACATTTTGTTGCTCCACACCTGTGAGGTCTGAAAAATAATTAAACATATATTGTTACACAGCCAAAAAGCGTAAGGGGGGATTCCCCAAGTGACATTACTACGGTATCACATGATCAGTGGCGTCATAGGGGGGGATTCCCCCACCGTATATTCAACGTATAACTTAAAACATCGTTAGAATATATTCATTAGAACTTACCAAAGAAGCGTATGCCATGTTGTGGGTTGGAGCTTGCGTTCTGACCCTCGGGATGGATCTGAGCGTTAGTGAGGAGCGAAGCTGAAGAGGTTTCTTGCATGATCTCGAGTGATGATTACCTTGCACCGAATGAGCATCTTTATACATTTCTGGTCCTTAGAGGATGCGTTTACCGAGAGAGTCGTGACTTCCAGCGGTATACTAAGTTTTACCGAGGCCCGGATACCCCGACCTGCGCGGAGCAGTGTCTTATTCAGATAAGTTGAAACGCTTTCCTGTTCTGCTAACTAACAATGGCCTGGTGTGTGGCGCACTGAGCGGCGATGGTCACTGGTTTATTGAGATAACAGGGAGGTTTCCTGCTCGGCTCCCTAGCTGACCAGGAAGTGTAGTGTCCATCCACTGATCTGCGCTGACCAGACACTCTGTTGATGAAGATAACAGAGAGGCTCAGTGTTTTTGTTTATTAACTAACAATGAAAGGATGTCATGCTCGTTGAAAGGACGGTTTTGCTGTTGTGTGAAAATGATAAGATAACGCCCTGCACGAATTTGCTGACTGCAAATGCCGGATCGATATTGTCTCCCCTTCCTGCTGCATGCAAACGCAGCACATGTGTTTGAGACAGCTCCTCCTCTCCTCTACAGAACTCGTGAAACTCGGGGTCGTGATCAGTAAGAGAGTGAGCTGCTGCACTGTTAAGACGCTTTTTGTCGTGCTTCCAAACTGAATTGAGCTTTATAGCAGGATTAAAGATTAAGGATTCTCTATTTCAGCGCAATCACAACGGTGCGGGAAGGAGGTTTTTTCCACGTAGAGTGTGGCTGGTCTGCTGCTGAGCGTTAGATTGAGTGCGTATAAGATACATTAATTGCATGTGTACAACCGAAATAAATAGATATAATTATAAAGTGAATTGTATTATAATTAATATCATCATTTAATATGGGTGGTATGCTGCTGCTAAGCATCAGATTGAGCGTGTATAAAAATTAAATAACTGAATGTGGATAAAATTAAATCATTGGATGTGTATAAGATAAATTAAATAACTGGATGTGGATAAACTGAAAATTAGTAGCTGGATGTGTATTAAAGGAATCATTAGACATATTAAATAATCACGATAATAAAGTTAATAACTATATTAATAATAATATCGTATTAATGACAATAATATAATATGGGTAAGGCTGGAAATCAAAGGGAGGCCGGATATCAAGAGGGGCCAGAAATCGAGGGAGGCCGGAAATCAAGGGAGGCCGGAAATGGGGAGGGGGGACCGGAAATCAAAGGGGAGACCGGAAATCAAAGGAGACCGGAAATGATTAGGGTCATTAATCACCCGTCAATTAAAAAGTGACAAAAGGGTATATCCTTATGTCTCTGACGGTGAATGTAACACTGAGTTAATGTTGCCTCATCATGTCCTCCCCCAGGATGACAGGATGTTTAGTCTCTGATGGTGATGTTGCTCCTTGGAGACGTCCGTCCACTCTGAGGACTCCATGTCAACCTCTGGATCAAGTCTGTAGAGGCGACTGTCTTCAGAGACGCTCTTGTTGGCTCTGAGTGAACAGATTTCAGCTCCAAACCTGTGATGTTGTTAAACTGAATAATAAAATGCTTTATCCAGATCTCCAGGAGTTAAATCTTGTCCTTTCAGCAGGTCTCAAACTGCTGCATCTCTGGTGACACCTTTTGCTCTTTGGCGTTTCCATCGTGTCCTGACTGATGCATCCTGGCAGAAAACTCTTTTCTTCTCTGAGACGGAGATCTAAGGAGTTCCTTAAGCTTTAAAAACCAAGCTGCAGATGTTTTCAGCTCCATCCAGGATGAAAAGTAGGAGATGAAACATCTGGCAGGGCTTTTCATCTCCTCAGCAGCAGCATTGACAGTCACATCCTTTTTATTCCAGAACCAACAGCAGGAAGTGGATCGTTCCTCACATCCAGCTGAGGCCGTTTGTCTTCAGACTCAAACAGGAACTCAGGACCATTAATCCATCTGCTGAGCTCCAAGAAGTCCTCCGCTCTCATCCCTCCTGATGCCTCATCTGCTGGATGGTCTTCAGAGCTCACATCTCTCCTCTGGTCCGCTGGTGCAGCTTCTCTGATGATGGACGCTCTGCTAGCAGCAAAGCTATGAACCTCTTTGCTTCACTGCAGATGTATTTCAGGACGGAGGTGCTGTCAGTCCAGAAAACAGAGGTCTCAGGGTTCAGATGTAACTCTCCATGAAGCAGTTGGTCCATGAGAACAGAGAGGACATCTGCAGTGAGCTCCAGACCAGGCATGGTCGTCTGCTTGGAGCAACTCTGGTCTTTCCAGGAGGAATGTGAGGCCATCATGATGCTCAGTCTGTGATTTAAACAGGAAACTGTAGCTTGTCCCACCTGGCTGGCATCAGAGAAGTGGAGGAGCTGCTAGAACAGGACAAAAGTCTTTAGGCTTCATGCAACGATCCACTTTAACCTCTGGATCTGAATGCATCACTTTGAGGGAATCACTGCAGTCCAAGAGCCGCTGCACTGGAAGCTCATCTCCATCCATCTCCAACGTTTCCTTTGCTCTGTTGTCTGAGATGTTTGCAGCGCTGCACGGCTGTTACTGAGCCGCCTGGAGAGCCTGAGTCCTCCTTTACTGCAGAGAGCTTTAAAATCCTGAATAAATGTTACTGCTTCCTCTTCCTCAGAGGTTTTAAACCATCATCCAGATAAAAATCCTGCTGGATTGTATCGACCACTTCAGCTGGAAACTGCTGGGATTTGTCTCCTGCTGGTTTTCTTCCTGCATAATCTGCAGAGCTCAGAGAGGACACGGCTCCAGACAGATGGACTTTATCAGATATTCTTTGGGAATCAGTGAAGTGTCGCCATTAGGCCACCAGAGGAAGTGAAGGAAGTTTCTCTGTTTCTCTGGAACATGGACCTGGTGAAACATCTACCAGAACTGCAATGGACTCTTGTCTAAAGCTACACTGCAAAAATGGATCTTGAAATAAGTCAAATGTTCTTAAAGTTAGTGTATTTGTCCTTGATTTGAGCAGGTGAATAAGATTATTTGCCAATGGAATGAGTATTTTGACCCCTAAAATAAGATAATTAGACATCCTGCACTTGAAATAAGATCATGTAGATGAGTTGTTCCTATTTTAAGTGCATAAATCTTATTCCATTGGCAAATCATCTTATTTACCTGCTCAAATCAAGGACAAATACACTAATTTTAAGAACATTTTACTTATTTTAAGTTCCGTTTTTGCAGTGTAGAAGAAGTCCCACAGCTGAGATGGTCCGGTCCTTTAACAGCTGCTGGTTCAGAGAAATCCCTTTAAATGTTGCAGCTCAATCAGAAACAACCAGTTTGTCTTTTCTGGCTGATAAACACCATGGTGGGGTAGATACCAGACTTTTCCTCCACCGTCCATTCAGTGATCATCAGGAACAGTTTCAGCAGATCCATCACAGATCAGGTCCTCCATTAATGAGATGTAATCCTTCTTGAAGCTCTTCTTCTCAAACTTTCTCTTCCAGCCTTGAAGACGTTGCTCTGCAGTCCAGAGGTTCTCTGGTTAGATGCAGTTTTCAGCTTTAAAGAGGAAGTCAGTCCAATAATGTCCATCAGTTCATTGTTCTGTATTGTTCATAAATTCAGAAACTTGATTTCTTCTCTGGACGTTTCAATCTGCTCTGGTGATGTTTTTTCATTGAAGTCATGATGGTATTGTTCAGTCAACGTTGTTTCCAGATGTTCAGCAGAAATCCTGGCAGTGGCAGCAGGGCAGCCTGTCTGGTTCCTCTCACTCTGAAGTGGACCATTGATGACCCGTCCAGCTCTGGTCCAGACTGCATCTGGTGTCGCTTTGACCAATCAGCTCAGGACCTTCTGCTGAATGTCCCTTCTTTCCCTGAATGGATCTGATGGATCAGAACCAGCAGGTCCAGATTAATGTGCAGAACGTGGAGAGCTACACATTATCAATCTGGGTTGCCAGGTCAGCTATGATCAGGGATTGGTCCATGAAGGAACAAAGCAAAATGCAGAGCAATGGTCACAGATCTGTCAGAGCATCTTCCATTTCCAGATCAGAGACTACAAAGAGAGAAGCAACCAGGAAGGTTTGTTACAGATTTACTGAAAAGTGACGCAGCAGATAAATGTTGATTCAGGGAAGCAGAATGCAGAGGGTGTCAGAAGAAAGGACACGTTGGAAAAGCTTGTTGTTCCCGACCAGAGAGGCAACAAGACAAGCCAGCAGACTGGACCAGACATCTAGAGCCTCATCAGAAGTGGTTCCAGTCCAGAAAGAGGACAACGGTGGATCACAGGGGATGGACACAAGGACACATGAACATGTTCAGGACATCCACCGTCCTCCAGAGAAGCTGACAGCTCTACGTGTCAAGATGAAAGAAGGGAAGTTCTGCAAAGAAAAACTCTGATCCAGACTTTGTGAATCAGAACCAAACATTAACTTTAGTGTTGAACTGGAAAAACTGGAAAAGCAAACATTTGTCCTGAATGTGGAGCAGAAACTGATAAACCTTGTTATGTGAATGTAAGGGTTAATGGGAAGCAGCTGAAGATGGAAGCAGGAGCTGCTGTCTCTGTGAAATCTGAGAGACCATACAAGAGTAAATTTAAAAAGCTGAAACTGTGAACTAAAACCTTAGAGCCAACAGTCACTGAGGCTGAAAGGTAAACTTACTGTGACTGAGCTGCAGAGGCACTAATCTCACACTGAACCTGCTGCTAGTAGAAGGAAATGGTCCAGCCTTCCTGGGAAGGGACTGGATAAAACAGCTGAAGCTGGATTGGTCTCCTGTAAACGGAGGAACTACTGAGAGTTTAGAGGAGTTATGGAACAGTTACTCAGAGGTATGTGAGCTCTAGGCAAGGTCACTGGTTTTAAAGCAGAACTACAAGTGATACCAGGGACCTAGTTTATAAACCCGGTTCTGTCCCTTATGCCCTTCAGGAAGCTGCTGAAACTCAGTTAATCCAGATGGAAGGAGATGGAGTTATAACTCCTGTTGATCACAGTGAACGGGCGACACCCACACTGAACATTCCTGAAGTGGATCAGTCAGGATCTGTGGGGATTATAAAGAGTTAATCAACCCTCTGCTGGAAGTGGATCAGGATCCTATTCCAGAACCACAGGATCAATTTACAACCAGCTGGAGGTGAGAACTTCACAAAGTTGGATCTATGACAGGCAGATCAGCAGGTAGAGCTGAACACTACATGGATATTAACACACAGAAGGTTGTTCAGTAAACTGACTTCCTGATGGAGTTACAAGAGCTCCTGCTATGTTTCAGGAGTTGATGGACCAGGTTATTCAGGGTTTAGATGGTGTTCTCTGTTATCTGGATGATAAACTGATCACAGGACGTGACGCCAAAAGCCACATGAGAAACCTGGAAGAGGCGTTAGAGGTTAAAGAAGCTCAACCTGAGGGTTAAAGCAGGAAAATGTGCGTTCTTCCAGCCTAGTGTCTCATAGCTGGACATGTTACTGATGCAGAGGGAATTCACCCAATGAAAGAGAAATGAAGCCATAGCTGAAGCAGCTGGACCTACAACTATCACAGAACTGAAATCCTTTCTCTCTCTGCTGAGTTTCTATAGAAAGTTCATTCCACACCTGTCTGTGGTGACGGCACCATGACCAGGTTTTCTCTGCTTAAACCAGAACTCTCTCAGGTTTCCCAACCAGCACAGCATCCAAAGAGCTCAAAGGACCAAAGGAAACTCAGGAGCTTCTCTGTGGGTCAGTCAGTCCTGCTGAGAAACTACAGCAGGGAGAGAAATGCTTGATGCAGCAGTTCCTGATGTTTTGGCTCCTGTAACTTACATGCTGATGGTAAATGGAACATGTGTTAAGAGACGTGTGAATGAAACGTTGGAAGCAGAAAGGAAGTGTGGGATTCCAGATGATGTTGCATCAAATGCTGCATTAAACTGGGATTGCTCATCTGATCCACTCAGTGATGTAGCGGACACAGAAAGTGTTGCTGTTGAGGAAAGGCAGCAAAGTCAGGACTGATGCAGGAACTGTTCAGAGTTCAAGAGGCGTGGAGCATCTGAAGATAAATATTAGAGCTGCTCAACGTTTGGACTTAAAGAAATGGAGAACAGCTTTAAGAACTCATGTTAAAACAGAGTTAATGTTCAGTCTACAGGGAGGAAACTGTAGTGTTCAGATCTCTGTTATATCTACTAAAACATGATGCTGTGAATGCAACGTGGTTATGTTCATTATCACCACTAGGGGGAGCCTGGGAGTAAACTACAGGAGAGCAATGGCTGCTCTAAACATGGAGACAGCAAGTTATTTAGTGGTCTGTGGTTCCTAATAAAGCCTCGGTCCAGTTCTCAGTTCTCCTCGTCTCTCCCTGCTTTGCCTGAGAAATCGTTACGTCTGTGAGACACAATGAGGGCGAGGCAAACTTTCCAGCTGATCGGCCTCCAACCTAAAGGCAAATGTAACTCAGATCATCTCCTGATGCATTATGGGGGTTCTGGTTGACTCAGTACAGAAGTCCAACTCCAAATGCAGCTCTGTGTGTCGGTTTGATTCCCAGTCAGCAGACAAACATCAAGGTCCATGTCCCAGGCCTCCTGCTGCCTCTCCTGCTAGGACTCCTGCAGGACTGCTGGACAGACGCCTGACTGACTGACAGACTGGTAGAAAACCACAGAACCACCACCAGCATCCTGGTCCTCCCTAAGCCCACGTATTTATACCCCAAACGCCCCGTGGCCAGAACCAGAACATCAATATATATAAACTGAAGACGTTAAACACATAGAAACAACTTTAATTAAAGATAAATACTAATGACTGAATTAAAATGGCCTCCATAGGAGAGTTTAAGGCCAGAACCACTGCTGGTCCAAAAGAACACAAAGACCCGTCCCACAAAAAGTCTGATTGATCCCCAAGATTTCTGGGAAAGTCTTTGATGGTTTAAGAGAAACTGAAGCAAAGCAGCAAGTCTGACTCTGATGTTTAATAAAGTGGCCTAGACAAAGTCTGGACTGAAATCAGTTTAAGATGCTGTGAAATAACCTCAGACATCGACTCCGGCTGGAAAATCCTCCAATGTTGTAATGTTCTGGCTTTTGTTTATTATTTGGTTAAGTTAGCTCTTCCCAGTGTGTTTTTGTTTTTGGTTCTGGAGTCCTGTTTATTGTTTGTTATCTGGTCTCTGTATTTGTTCTGTTTTTAGTTCTGTGCTTTGTTTAGGTTCTTAGGTTTATTCTCCAGTTCATGTCTGCTCTGTAATTGCTTCCACCTGCCTAAGATTAATTAGTTTCACTCCGCTCACCTGTTTGTCCGTTTATTTAAACCTCACTCAGTCCTCAACGGTTCGTCACATCTTATCTCCCCTTCATCCACACGTGCATTCCTTGTTTTGGTAAGAGCTACCAGCACCTTGATTCAGTTTTGATCACCTGTTTCTCTCTGTTCTGCCCAGTCTGTTCGTCTGTTACCTGTTAAGTTTGCCTGGATGTCCGCCTTACCATTTGTTGGAATCTGTTCTGTTTGCCTGCCTGACTCCCACTCCTCACCAGTCCTTAAATAAAACTAGTTAAAAGCATTGCTGTTTGGTTGAATACCAGGTTCATCTCCACCCCAGTTCAGTACAAATGTAGCTGAATTAAAAATATTCTGCAAACAAAAGTGGAACAAAATTCCTTAGAGATTTAAAGATTTATTCCTGAAACTAGAAAAGGTTTCAGGAGTCGAGGTTATTATTAGATTTCGGAAGGAATTAACTTTTTGCACATAGATCGGTTTGGATAGCTTTATATTATTTAAACTATACGTTGATTTATTATTTGTATTTATTCAGTTTATTTTTGATTATAAATTGATTGACGGTCTGAAACATTTTAGAACAAAAATGTAACAAAAACTTAAATATTAACAGAAATTATCAGCATCAACAGGATCAAACAGATCATTAATAATTTAGACCAATGCTTGTTTTATGGTGAATGTTTGTATGACAGACTTTATAGATCCAGACAGTACCGTTACAGCTGGTACCAGCGCCTGCTGGTTCTGGAAGTTGATCCTGGGAGGTTCTGCTGTGGTTCTGTGTGATGAAGCCATCAGGTGGAGGCTTCAAACACCAGGCCAAAGCTGCTGCTGATTCCAGAGCAAACACCAGTTTGTCTTTAGTGTCTTCTCCTACAAGACCTGCCTGGAGGAGAAATAAAAAGTCTGATTCTTCTGAACATTTCAGAGCTGCTGGACTCTTAAAATCATGATGTTACCTGAACAGCAGCTTCTGTCATGAACTGTTTAGGAAGATCCTCCAAGCTGTGAGGAACAGTCAGCACCCAGGTGAAGTCAGAGGCTGAGATCTCTCCTCCTGCTGGATGGTGTTTGATGGTTTTCAGAGCATCGTCCTTCAGGAACCTCAGAACTTCTGTGAAAACCTCCAGGAGCGTTGTTGACCAGTCGTCCTGTGAATAGATTCAGTTTGTTAGTTTGTATCCATTAACAGGTCAGTTTGTCAGATTACTGATGGTAAACTACTGCAGTCTTAAAGCCGGTCCAAACAGAAACTGTTATTTTGTTCCTTCAGGTTTTTCTGCCTGAATAACAGATTTAAAGACAAACAGATTTTACTGGTTTGAAAAACTGATCAGAGCTGGATTCTCTGTTTTTATCTTTGATTTAAAATACAAAACTAATGTGTTGTAGATGGCTTTATGTTTCAGTTTTAGTCACATTTATCTATTTATCACATTTATAAAGGAAGTCTCTGCTTTTCCACAATGTTGTAAACAGGATAAAATAAACACAACAGCAAAGAAGTGGGTCTTCAGCAGAGATTGTAAATTTTCCAGGTCTGAGCTCCTCTGATATGGAGAGAAAATCGTTCCATAATTTAGATGCAGTGACCAAGAATAATCTAAAAGGTGAAAGGTCATTTAAACACTGGTTCCTAGTTCATTAATGTGTCTGTTTAGATACCAGAGAAAGTCCTGATTTAATTAAATTAATTATAAAACTAAGATTCAATCTAGAGGTTTCCTTCTGTGGAGTAAATGGAGGCAACCAGCTTCTTCATGCCTGAAATAACCAGACAGGAAACATGAAAAATAATAAAATCTAGAAGCAGAGACCAAACATTCAGACCTCCTCCTGGTTGTCATGTGGAGGCTGGGACTTCCAGCAGCAGCTGAGATGTTGAGCTCAGTCCTCTGACCAGAACATGATGTTGACATAAATCTCTGAGTTATTCTGCTTCTTGAAAACATTTGTTGCCTTATTTCCCAGCAGTGACCAAAGGACTGCTTTATCCCTTTAACAATCCTGGAAACCTGGAAAGACCCCCCAGACCGTGACCTTTGACCTGTGAAAGTAAGACCCCCGTAAGAGTGAAACTACCTGGTAAATTAGTATATACAGGTGAGCAACAGAAAAGGAGCTGTAGTCAGTTAGATGGCAGAGATGTGAAGGAAACGTGGAGGATTGATCATTTCTGACGTGATCTGGAGAGTTTATCAGCAGCCAGACCTTAATAGCTGCTCAGCTTCACCAGGAGGCTTCAATGAGGAAATTATATTCCTCCACAAAGTTGTTACTGATGCCTGAGCTTTGCTCTTGGAGTTCTTCTCTAAACTGAACTGAATTTAAATCAGACTGAAGAATAGAAATCCTCCCAGAGTTATTAAAGTTACTTTGTTTTAGTTCCTATGTTCATGACCATGAGGTCAGTCAGCAGAGATGAAACATCAACAACAATTAGTTGTTTTTAATATTTTTGTGTCTGTAGACAAATGGAAACATTTCAGGAAAGTTAACAAAAGTGTAAAAACTGCAGCAGCTAAACAGGATCAGTCCTCGTCCAGAAGCTCAGATGATCAAAGCTGTTTAAAATCCTCATTTAGTCACGATCACAGACCGTCGCCTGTCTCTCAATAAATAGATAAGATTCAGTTTTAGTGATGAATTCATCAGATATTTATTATGTTGGTGTGAAGATTAAAATTAATTCATCAACCTGGATACAGATATTTGTTGTTTAATGTTTTACATTTTATTAAATATTACATGATTTATAAGCTGCTGTAGAAACTGGATTTTTATAAAATAATTTGATAATAAACAGTTTTAGGTTTAACTGTTGATTTTGTAATATTGTTAGATATTAATGATTTCCATTGTAATTCACATATTTAATGTTAAAGATATCACTGTATAAACCATTTCCTGTAGTTCACATTGCTGCAGTTTCATTAAAAATAACCTCAGCTTGTTGTTTCTCAGGCCAAATGTTCCTCCTCAGTAAAATGTTTGGTTGTGGTAATAATATAAATCTCTACCAAGCTGACTTCACTGCCTGTTCTACCCGATACAGGGAGGATGACCTCCTCCTCCTCCTCTTCCTCCTCAGCTAGGGCAGGGTGGGCAAACTTTTTGACTCGTGGGCCACAGTGGCTCCTTAAATCTGACAGAGGGGCGGGGCCAGCAGCAGATGTATGAAGTATTTGTGTAAACTACTAAAAATGACATGTAAAGCCATTTCTTAAAGGTTTTGCCTTTAACAGACAGTAAAGCATGAATATCCAAGGCTTATTGTACAAATTATTTTCCAAATGTGTTTTTTTCCACATCATAGTGAAATCACGTTCACTTTCAGCAGGAACAGTGCTGCTGGTCTCCCTTTTTACCAGTGCATTAAAGTCTGGAGTTAGTTTTTTTGTGGTAAATCTCAGGATAGAGCTCAGATGTTGGTCTGTTAACTTGATCTGTGATGGACTTTGTTGAAGTTCATGATGCTGAACATCTGCTCTCACATGTAGGCTGAGCCAAGCAGCATCTTCTGTGTCGTCCTCCACAGGTTTGGAAACGTGGCTTCATTAAGTGAAGCATAAAAGTCCTTCAGTTTCAGAGAGTTGTCCTTTAAATGGAGTCAGACTGAAGATCTCTGAGTTCCTGCTGCTTCAGGATCTGGTGATGATGGACAGGACACCAGCTGAAGTGACATTTTCTTTAAAGGCATACTATGTAACATTTTTCAGTTAATTAATGTGTTCCATACAGTTTTGGATGATTAAATGAGTCATTTCAGGTCAAACTAACGTTTTCTCGGCCGCCCTGGTGGTCTGTGGGGGAAATACCGCACTTGCAATTGCAGGAGCAGTCGGCCCGCAGTCACAGGCTCAGTAGTCTCGTGTGCATCATGAGAGTCGGTCTTGCTTTACTGCGAGAACTGCTACACGCCCGCAGTGAAAGGTGTGCTCGTTGGTAGCGCAGTGGCGATATTTGTGTAGTTATCATGGCGGAACCAGCGAGAAAACAGCGAAAGCCCATGTTGGAGCAGGCAAGAAAGAGGAAAAGGGCTCTGGACAGAGAGAGGAGTCGTACACGGGTGAACATAAAAGGCTGCAAGGCTGACGCGGACCTCGCGTTTCTGCTGATGCGATTGTAAGTAACATCGTAGGGTTTCCCTCACGCTACCGCCTCGCCGACATTCCAAAAAAAATAATAATAAAAAAATAAAACTAACTCGATATGCGCGCCGCTCCGCTCAGCCGGTCAGCGGTGCAAAGTTTGTTTCCCCCCCCGCTCAGCCGGTCAAATAAACATGCAAGCATATTGAGTTTTATTATTATTATTAGGCGGTGGCGGTAGCGTCTCGCCAACATAAAAAAATAAAAAAAAAATAATAATAATAAAACTGGCGAGGCGGCGGCGGTCGCGGCTTGGCGAGGCGGCGGCGACCGCCTCGCCAAGATAGCGCTGCAAGAAGCTTGATGTTCATACCTTCACTGTGTTATTCATTGTTTGTACTGCCGTTTTTTCCACTTTTCGTTGCGTTCGCCTGTCTGCTAAGCTCAAAACAACCGCGCCTGGCTTGACGGAGGAACCAGAACAGCTGAGCATCTTTACGACAGTGCACTTTTACTTTCGCCCTCTTGGGGGAGCCTCGCTGGAAAATCAACCCCGGTTGCATAGTATACCTTTAAGGCCAAAGTGGTTGGAGTCTGCCTCCTAGTGGGAAATGTGGGCATTGCAGGAGAAAATGCTAAATGAATGAAAGTTAATAATTTTTTTAATTAGACAAGTTCAGTGGGTGGATTAAAAAGCTTGAGGGGCCGTATGTGGCCCGCGGGCCGTAGTTTGTTCATGCCTGGGGCGAGGAGGAGGAAGGCTGTTTGCTGAATTGTGTGATTGGAGAATATGAATAACGTAGAAAGATAAACTGTTTTCTGATCTGACTGTTTTTAAGCAAAGTAACAAAGCTGACTGCCTCTGAGCTCCTTTGGTTTTCACTGCTGACGTTCACACGGCCTCATCAGAGCACAACAGATTATATTAACCCACCAAAACCTCAGAGAAATTAAATTTGTTCTCATGGCCCCTTTAAACATTTAGTTATAAAGATGAAAAACACCAGAATAAATTCACAGGATTAAAATTGAGCACAAACTGCATTAAAAGTGTCAGATTGGGTCGATTTCACATCAGAACGTGTCGTCATGTTGATTGATGTCAGATTTTGATCACATTGATGTCAGAAGTCAGTAAACATCTGAAACCTTCAACAGAAAAAGTTTAATTTTATTAATTTTAATCAACCCAGAAATAAGGTTGTCCTTATTTAATTTGTTAATGTGTAATTATCTTTTTCCCTTTTACTAGATCTTTATTTTTCATCAAGTTTTTTTTTTATTTTTCATGAAATGTGAAATTGCTGTTTCTGTATATTTGTCCTTGTTTTTAGACTGTTTTTCTAAAAAGATATTTCTATTTTCTATCTACATTTTATTCCTACTTGCTTTTATTCTGTTTGATTTTGCTATATTTTAATCATGTAAAGCACTTTGCATTGTCTCTGTACTGAATTGTGCTATATAAATAAATTTGCCTTGCATTGCCTTGCCTAGGAAATTAAGGCCTAAAATATTAAGTTTCTCTGTGTTGTATCCCTAATGTTCCACATGTAGTTTATCTATATAGAGAAGTTGTGTTAATAAATAAGTTTCATGTCTCTGAAGCTTGCTTGTGAAAACTGGACAAAAAACTGTAAGATTTTTAAATTTTTAAGTTGCACATTTGTAAAAAATTACAGCAGTCAAAATTAGGGATAAAATTACAATTATAATTATAATTAATTTCTCTTCAGAGTGAGATTTGTAGTCTGCTGACAGCAGGTAATCTGTTTTTAATGAGGTGGATCCAGTGGACTAATGAGGAGCTTATTTATGAGATCATGAGTTTCTTCATGAGTTTCTTCCATGTTTCTGCAGTTTTGTCCACAGCCTGCAGCTCCAGGAATAATAATAATAATCCCTCCAGGAAACATTTCTCCTGGTGATGTTATCTCCACTCCATGTGAACCATGTAGGCGTCGTAGCGCTCTGACATGGTTCCAGTCTGACATGATCTGGACCATCAGCGGTTCCTTTAATACTTGGACACGGGTCAACATGAGAGACTCAATCAGTTTATTATAAAAACTGATTCAAAGTTTTCTGTCTAAGGAAATCCAGCTGATTGCTCTGAGTTGTTAAATTTGCAGCAATCCCTCATTCTGAGCGTGAAAATGGCAGAAATAGGAGAACATTTATAAAGTTCTTACTAATAAAAACTGGAACTGAGAAGACAGACGTTGGTTAAATTCTAAAAATATTTAAATATTTTATTCTAAATCTGTCAAGGGGGATGAATAATTTAATAAAAACTGTTAAGATAAAATAAATAAAAGCTGTTGTACAAAAACTAAAAGCTCAGCAATGGTTAGAATAGATCCTGAAATTAAATAAGTGTTAATTTAATTTGTTTTATTGGGACCCAGAGAGTTAAAACCTGTTTTCCTGACTGTAGGAGGAAATCTATGAAGGGTCAAAGTTCAGCTTTAAACTCTCAGATAATTCAGAAAGTGACACAGTTTCTAAATGAGAAGACAGGTCTGGACATAGAGGACACAGCAGGATCCAAGGCAGAAGAAGCTCTGGCTGCAGATCTTTAATGTTACTTACTGCGTTCAGGATAAACCACTTGAAGTCTTCAAAGAAATAATATTTCTCAGCTGTTCCTCGTCTCATGTTGCTGTACGCTGTTTTAGCTTTATAACCAAACTCCAGGAATTGTTTATCTTTATCAAACAGGATGCAGGTTGGAGTCTTTGGGGAGTCCAGTCCAAGTTCTTTACCCCATCTCTTTAACTGGGTCTCACCTCCTTCCTCTCTGGGTTTTAGATTGAAGGCGTAGCCGCTGTATGCTGAACCAAAGTCTATGGCCATGATCAGAGACTCAGCTTCATGTGGTTGGAAAGAGAAGAAGGTTAGAGTCTGAAACACTCGTTACAGTGAAAAATTACCTTTGAATTAAAACAAAAAAACACGGGGCTGAGGCCAACATGAGGTTTTTGGACGTACGGTGTGAGTAGTCAGATTGCATCAGAGCATTGGACCTTAAATGGTAAGAACAGATATCATGAGCTGTGAACTTTTAAACACTGCGGTTTCGTCGTACAATTTGAGCTGTATCTGAGTACAACGATTGAAAATGTCATACAGTGCATGTCCGCCATTAGGCTCTCAACCTGCTGTCGTATGTGGTTATGATGCAGGACCCTGTCACACTCAAAAACTGTGTTTTAATGCTGAAATACGTTGTTTAAACAATGTATTTCATAAATGTATGCTCTTTAACAGACAGACATTGCATATCAATGTATAAATATGTGATTTCATACTGAAATAGTTTTATGCCATTTAACAAAGACAGACATGTTGGACAGCATATTACTAAATATGTACATAAAACACATGCTTTCATGCGGAAATACTTTGTTTAATGTTCTTAAACAAAGAGACGTGGTATTACAAATCAATACATGTATAGATTAATATATTAATACATCTTTCCCCGGGACAACATATCCCGGGCAAGAGAAAACGGTATGTTGAATCACTCTGGGCAGTGAGTGTTCAAGTTCACGAGTTGGGCTGCGTTAGAAAAATAAATTTTCCAATTATGAATTGATTGTTATAATAATTCTTAAAGATCAATTCATATAATCAATGATCAATTTTAAAAAAATTATTTTCCATTGTGAACTTAAATGTGTGAGCCGGCATTACTTGCGCAGATATGAATTCGAGACTCCAAGCTGACTGATTTTTATGACCAGATATCAGAATCAGAATTAGATATACTTTAATAATCCCAGAGGGAAATTGCTGTTTCAGTACAACTGCCATCACATACATACAGATATTTGTATGCGGTGTTACGCTATAATCTGCTCGGGGGCAAGAAGTATTACATTGAACCGTTTAATAACTAACACTGAGCTTGATACACTGAGCTGCTCCAGGCAGCCGGTCGTAAGGACCCGTGGCATCATAGTTTCTCTCTCTGCACACTGACAGGTGTACGGTGGGAGCCTGCTGGAAAAGAAACGGCTCTGTATGCTCAACTACCTAAGAAAATTAAACATTTAACCATCCCTTCCCCTGCTTTGTCCCGCTGGGAAAAGGTGTGAGAATTGAAGGACTTTGTCACAAGAAATGCAGACAACAGGTACACTTGACTATGTTTCTAATACCAGCAATCCAATTTGAGATTGAATCGAATCGAATCAAAAAGAATCGATTCAAAATCTTGAGAATTAGAATCAAATTGATTCTTAAAATTTTAGGCGATACTCTGCCCTATTTTAGAGAGCGACAGAACACAGAAGCCTGCGCTGACCTCCTCCTCAGCTGTACTGAGAAATGTACGAATCACTTAATGAATTGATTCAGTTCTGTGCGTTAGCCCAAATGATTTTTTTCTTATTAACAAGTCATTCAAGAACTACACAACATTAGATGCTTTTGGAGGTTCAGGTCTGAATCCACCACTACACCAAGATTTCAGGCCTGATCAGTGGTTTCTGGCTGAAATAACTGAAGCTGTGTGCTAAGGCTTGACTGCTCATCCGTTGGTCCAAAAACAATTACTTCAGTTCTGTTTACTCAGTTGAAGAAAAGTTTGTTACATCCATGTAATTGATTATACCTTAAAATTAAGATTATATTTATGAACAATTTAACCTCGATCAAACCTTCATATTAATGACTCAAAATAAACACAATTTCCTCCATAATTACGTATTAAAGATATTATCATGAGTAAAATGTGACCTATATTTAGAGTACTGACCTTTGACCTTGAGCCGTACTTGTTTCTTAGCCAGGATTTCCTCCTTTCTGCAGACAATGCAGGTGTAGGTGTCTGTGTCTCTGATTGTAGGGTTCTTCAGGGTCACACTGAAGTCTCCAGATTTATAATTTTTCTTCATCTCTGTTCTGCCTTCATACTGCCAGTGTTGTAGACCGTCTTCAGAGTGATTACTTTCAACCACCCTGCCACTGTTGATTCTCCATGTTACAGTGACTTCTTCAGTCAGACTGACTGTAGTTTTAAAGGGCAGCAGAACAGACTCCACTCCTGAATCCACCTCCACCTTGTAGACTGAGAAAAACACAAATATCAGCTGCACAGACAGCAGGAGAAATGATCATGTTGATGTTCACAGTAATGGAGCCTCAGTAATATTCCTTTCACTGACACACAAAATAAAACTCATGTTTGTTCACATTTCTATTAATGAATATGAATCACTTAAAGTTATTAGCTCTCCATGAAATTATAGAATTTTCCCAATATTTCTTAAGTGCTGTTAAACAGATGAACAAATTCTTAACTCAGCTTTTCCAAACATCTTACGTTTCATATTGAATGTTTGTTATTTTAGAACAAGAATTGAGTCTCTAATAGCAGAGATGTTAACAAAACATTTCTGGAAACTGTCACACAAAGTTGGTGAAAATACATAGACAGAAAATACTACATTCAAAAAGTTTCACAAGTCTATTTAAGACATTAAACAGGACTTGGGGGATGTTACTACTTGTAGATCACAAGTTTGCTATGTACTCAGTTTTTGCACACTCTGAAAATTAGCCATGTAGTTTCCCCTTTTCAGAGAAGCAAGGACGTATAAAATTGAGGTGCATGTAGAATTAAACATGTCTGTAGCCTCTTTAGCAGAACTGGAAGACAATCCCTGTGAAAGTATAAGAGAAATAAAAGCAGAGGATTTCTGTACTACTGAAGAGTTAATTATGTGCTGCATACATGTCAAGGCATATGGTTTAAATGAAGGAGAAGGCAGTTTTAATATAAACAAAACAGGCAGATCATTTGATATCTGCATACTACAGAGATCCAAAGTTCAAGACACAACAAGGTCGAGTGTATGTCCCTGTTCATGTGTGGGACCGGCAGTGACACACTGTTTAAGATTAAAATAATCTATTAAATCTAAAAACTCCCTGATCAGAGGCTTCAAGTCACAGCAAAAATGTATATTAAAATCACCAATTATTAGGAGATGATCATATTTAAGAGACATTCCTGCAACAAAATCTAAAAAATTCATGATAAAATCCTTATTAAACTTTGGAGGTCTATAAATAAGAGCACACAGACATGCACATTGCTCTGTAGTTCAATAAACTGCAGTTCAAAACTCTAGAAGGCACTTGCTGGACATTGTTGACTCTTAAGACAGGTTTGAAGCACCAATACTAGCCCCCCGCCCTTGCCAAAGGTATATGTGGAGAGCTGAAAAATTAACAATCTGGAGGAAGGAGTTTAGAAAAAGCCAAAAATTCACCAGGACGAACCAAAGTCTTGGTCAAAAATATAATATCCAGATGGAAGGAAACAAAGAATTTGTTCAGTACAAATGTCTTATTTGCCAGCGATCTGACATTTAATAGGGCCATCCAAAGTATATTCTCACTGGTTTGAGAAGTACGAGCCAACATGTAAAGGTTTTCCTGGTTGATACCGCGGTGGCTAGCCCAAAGTCTCAGAGTGGAGAGCAGGTTCCACAACCAAGGTGACACCAGCCAACACCCGACCTGGACTCTTCGAGGCAAAGCTGGAACAAGGCAATGCTCTCTCCACAAAGCAGTCTCTTGGTATGCATAAAAATCCATCTTAACAGATGGCATGTAAGCTCTGGTTCTCACCACACCTTCACACTTTCTCCTCTTGGGCGAGCATTTCCTCCGAAGCACAGGGAGAGGCGTGTTGCACAGGTAGTCTGGTATAGAAGCTAAAGTAGGCGGAGGGGCACCTGAAGATTGTCGAGACATGCACCTCTTCACAAAAGCTTCATGTGATGCCCGGATGTTGAGCAAAGACTGAGGATCTTCCAAAAGCATGGCAGATCCATTTGAGCAGCAACTCCAAAGAACCAGAGCTATTATAGGATGGTTTACATTAGACCATATTCATGTGTTAAAATGGCCTAGTCAAAGGTTAGATCTATACCCAGCTTGGTAAAATAGCTGCTTGCAGACACTGTCCATCCATACTGTCTTCTGTCTACTTCAAAAAGAAGTAGACAGAAGACAGTTTATTTACACACAAAATTAAATAATATGAAAAAGCTAAATTTAACAACAGAATTGAAAGACTTATAAGAAGGGAACATACTGGGCAATAAAATGAAAGTATAGTTATAATGTAACAAAGTGTGAAAAGTTTATCTCTCCAAAGTCCTGCATTCCTTCAGGTGATACTTGAAGTGTTGCTGGGAGGAGAGATGCTACGATTTCTTTAAAATATGTTCTCATCACCAGATGGATGAATGGATGGTTGATGGAAGATTAAATTACTTTCTATTATAATCATTATTTGTATTATTCACCCACAGCAGTATATTGGGGTTAACTTCCTGACCACATAAACACTGAAAGCTCAGCATGTTGGGGAATCCAGCCCATAATTGTAAATAACTGTATAACCATGACAACCATGAAGCTTCACTGCCTGAAATGTTCACAATCTGTCCAGGAAAACTGAAAACCTCAACATGTTAGACATCAGCATTAATACTGCTGTAAAAGGAACTTACCTGATATTAAATAATGTCTGAAATGAAATAAAAGGCCTCCAGAAACAGCAAGAAGAACCAGCAGAACCAGCAGAACTATGGCCCAGGTTGGGAATATTTCTATGGAAAAACACATAAAGACCAGTTAGATGTTAGACATGAAAGATGTTTTAACTTTGTCTGAAAAATGTAATAGTTTGCAGATTCATGTTAACATATCTGAGAGATTGCTTTTAAAAAGTTATATTACAGTTGAATCTGATCATTGTGAACATTTGTAGTTTTATTGCTCTTAAAGATAATTTGTTTAGCAATTTTTTGTCTCCTTCAAGTACCTCAAAGTGATTGTTAAATCGTGAAAAATATATATATAAGAGTTGGAATTTACATAGAGCACCATATTTGTCCAAATAGTTTCATTTTAAGAACTAAATTCAGTTCTGGTTATTTATTTAGTGTTGGCTGAACACAAATGAGTTTTAGGGCAATCTATCTTTTTTTTTTTTTTTTTATTATGCACAAAGGTAATGAAAGGTCAGATACTTTACTGTTCTTTACTAAAGCGTAGAGAGAAAAAAGCCTAAATAAATAAATAAGAATGTAACCCCAAACATTCACATATAGATCATAGTCCATAAATTAGAATTAGTTATAATGAGGCTTATTTTCAGATTAAAAGGACCTTTTGAATATAACAACCTTTAAGCTAGGGCTGGTTGGTTACATTATAAAATCTCTGATTTTATAATGTAAAACCCAACTAATCTATTTTTCCCACCATTTTGTTTCACACAAACAAAAAAACTTGCTTTTATGTCAAGCATTTTGTTTGGGCGTTGAATGAATTCAAAAAGCTACTAAATGTGAAATACTTGTAAAACAAGTTGGCGGCCCTGCCATAGTCAACAATGAAAATATAATAAAATCTTTGCTACTTGTGGTTTTACACGATGAGCTAAGAACAGCCTTCACTTCCCTTGTGTAACTTCAAACTAACTTAAAAGAAAACTAAATTAATAAATAAAGTTTCTCGTCCTATTTTGACAATATATTTACCTAAACATATATTCAGCAGTGCTGCTATTTTCTTCATGGAAGCCCAATGAGTGTATTGGCTAAATAAAATCCAGATTTTCTGAAAATGTAATCTTATAAAAAATGTAAATTCGATTTAATTGATTAAATTGTTTTATCACCCAGCCCTACTTTAAGCAGAACTTAAACATAGCTTTCATTAAACCCACATTTCTGAATCATTATTTTTATTTGTCTGCTGAAATATTCCAATCCTAAATGTCATATTTACTGTCAATCATTAGGCTAGAAAACATCAGTCTTCATGTAATTAAACGATATAATGTTCCACTTAGTAAAATTAGTCATTGAATTCATTTATTGAATATCTCAGCACAAAGACACACAAAACCATTCGTGTCTAAGAAAAGTGAAAACATTTTCCCCCTATTTAAAACTGTTACAGCTGGAATAAAATAGTTCAGTTTTTCATGCTAACGGTGCTTTATGTCTTCTGCCAGATGGCAACAACTGAACCAAAGAGTAAAGAGGAGGAGAGGAGTCTTATTGACCTGATGGCTTCAGCAGGGATTGGTCGTATAATTTCTATCTGTTCTGAGTCAATAATCTTACTGATTGATCACCTGATTGGTTTGTTATCGTACCAAGATGTCATACTAAAGCAGAAAAGGCTCTAAGTCACTATAAACCATGGTCAACATTTACTTCCTGGCATGAAAGCTTCTTAAGTATTTCAAGAGAGAATAATTTTTTGGGCTTTAGATACTGTTCCTATATTTTGCAGGCAGTTTGAAAGAAGGTCTGTTATTCACAAATCTGTTCAGGTATTTAAAATAACTAAATGAAGCATAATAACAGATGAACACGGATTTTCTGCCATGTTCAGCAGCTCTTTAAAGATCCTCTAACATCTTTTCAGGATGAATAAACTAGAACAGGTATTCCCAAACTGTGGGAGCTGAAATCTGTAATGGCGGTTTGACAATGTTTTTTCCCCCACACAATAAAGATGTGTAAATAAACATTTCCTTTGTGGAAACTAAAATCAAAACAGCAAATTTAATAAATAAATAAAATGTATTAACATGAAAATCTGTTTATTTTAAAAAGTATTGTTCTACGCTTCATTTTAAGATGAATTTATCTTCTTCTACGCATTGAAGCAGCTTGTGCCCTCTACTTCATTCATTCTGCAAATATGCGTAATCGAAGGAAAACAGACGAGTGAATTGCAAACCAATGAAAAATGTCAATGTCATTGACAAATGTCTCTCCAACTCTTTCCTCGCTTGACGTCGTGTACGTCAGTAGAGGGACAAATGAATTCTGGCCGAAAGTTTTTACAAGCTTCAACTGAGCGACACAGTCTCTCTTTCGATCGCGCAGCGCCTCCAACCAGCGCTGCTCCTGTTGGGGTGACTCTGAACCTCTACCAGCACTGACGCGCATGACTCGCCCACCCCCCGTGATTTCTTGACTACATTCACGCACAGAGCTGCAATACGTTTCATTGAGAGTCAGACAGGCACAGTTCATTTTACAGATGCGGTTTCAGCGCATATTCAGACAGGGACAAACCGGCGATGGGGCTGAGGTGTGTTGTCATGGGCGTGTTTACCTGCTGAATGTAGCCGCTGTATAAGTTTTTATTTCTCTGATTGATAACATGTTTATTGATCTCTCTCTCTCTCTCTCTCTCTCTCTCTCTCTCTCTCTCTCTCTCTCTCTCTCTCTCTCTCTCTCTCTCTCTCTCTCTCTCTCTCATATCAAAGTTCTTTGTGTTTGTAGTGAGAACACACACAGGTAGATCATCAGTTTAATCCTTTGCTTCAGAGACGTTTCAGGTTGTGGAGGTGTGGCCGATCTGAGCGTCTCTTTCTTTCTCTCGCTGCGAGAAGGGTATAACTGCAGAGCGTAAGAACGCCCCCACTGTCGGAACGCCCCCACTGTCGGAACGCCCACACTGTCGGAACGCCCCCACGCCAACGCTGATTGGTTCGTTGATTTGCCCACTTCAATACATATATTTTTTCCCTCCATCTCCTTCATTCAGCGGGACGGACGAAAAATGTCCGTCCCGCTGAAAAAATCCGTCCCGACGAAAAAAATCCCTATCGCAGGGTATTAGTTTTACCTAGGGACCACATGTGATTTGTAATAATAACGGCGTTGTATGCAGACAGATATTAACCGGCTCGCGGTGTCAGGAGAAAGCAACAGCGCGAGGACTATTATGACTATTATATGTAGTAGCCTACGATAGAATTCTG
The DNA here is from genome assembly GCF_011125445.2 of Fundulus heteroclitus. Taxonomy (NCBI): domain Eukaryota; kingdom Metazoa; phylum Chordata; class Actinopteri; order Cyprinodontiformes; family Fundulidae; genus Fundulus; species Fundulus heteroclitus. The sequence continues at coordinate 43,966,782 of NC_046367.1, forward strand.
TCCTGTCAGGATAAGGGCTTCTACTGGAGAAACACCCCAAATATGCGACTGCACGTTCAAAAATAAAGCTAAAAAAAAACGCAACTCACGAAATTTACCAGCGACTGTAGAAAAAAAAAGAAAGCATACAGAGGCAGAGTTGACAGCGCTGCTTCTGTCACACAGCTGCAGCGCAGCGTATTGATTACATGTAATCACAGGTAAAAACCAGATCCGAGCGAGTAGGCGATTGGACATTTTGCTGCATGGAGCCAGGCAAAGTTGGAAAAAAAAAATCCGCTTCCTAGCATAAAGCCTGAAAAAGAAGGACAAATATGCGTGTGGGGCATTCAAAATCCGGACTGTCACCTGCCTTTCAACGGACGAAAGGTTCGGATGCTTTTGTGTAACTCTGCAATATTTTTCAATGTATGGTTTGTTTAATAAAAAACAAGTGTCCTAGTGTCCTTTTATTTGCGCACCCATGAGCGGAGCAAAAATCGGGCATCCTCGGACGGAGCTCTGGAAGTTTGCTTACTTTCAATACAAATTCGAAATAATTTATTAAGTTAGACAATCATTTAATTCAATCAATTGGTCCTATGTAGCCCCTAAAGGGGTGACGTTTTCAGTCAGTTGATTTATCTGGAAAACGGGTGAGAATTCACCGGATTCAGTGTCTGAAAACATAAAGTACATTTTCCTGAATTGACTTGTATTGTGTCTGACTGACTGCACCTTGGTCTGACCTAAGATGGCCGCTCTGTCGGAACGCCCCCAGTCAGAACGCCCCCACCAGTTGGAACGCCCCCAGTCAGAACGCCCCCAGTCGGAACGCCCCCACAGCTCTGCAGTTACTACTTACTGCTCGCTGCAGGCTGAGCCAGTGATGCACCTGCAAAATCCTCAGGATTCTGTTGTGGATGTTGCGACTTTATTGCAGTTTAATTCAAATTATGTTCTACTTTTATTCCCACAACTTTTGTTAAGATGGTTGAATTGATGTAACTGCAACAGAATTTTTTCTTTTTTTTGGGGGGGGCAAGCCGGTTGGGACACTGAAGGGGGTGCGCGGCTGAAAAAGTTTGGGAACCCCTGAACTAGACGCAGCTTCCTCCTGTGTGATCAGACTCATGTCCAGCAGAGACTTTAATGCTCAGATCTTTAGAAACTCAAAAATCTGAGCTGGGAACCATCAAGAGGGAGAAATCCTGAAGAAATCACAACGATGAGTTACTTCAAATGTCAAAGTTAAAACTACTAACATTTATACTGGTGAACATTTAAACTGTTGACCTATTAACTAAAGTTTCACTTACTTCATAAACTGTAAAAATGTATCTGCACATATTGTTCTAGGGTTTTAATCTCCATTTCCTAAATCAGTTATTTTTTCATGATGCTTCAGTTTATATTATTACGTGGTCCTACGGTTCTCTTAGTTTTGGACACAAAGGCTTTTCTCTGCTTTTTTCATCACCATCCTATCATGATTACATCACCTAAGTTTAGACACCTGCATTTTGTTTCCTCACTTCAGCATCTGCTGACCTCACTGTGATTTTATAACTTCATGGCTGAGTTATTGACTGCTGTTCTCAGTCACTTCTACTTTGTTATAACACCACTAAAAATTAACAGGGGTATTTACAAGTGGCTGATATTTACTGAAGATGTTCTCTATGCATTATGATAACATCTGAATTCAAAAATTGGAGTCATGACTTAAATATATTGTGTCTTTACATTAAGGTGGCTGACCTCTGACATGCAGCTGAATGTCTGATAAGATTATTTCTTCTTTATCACCGAGGCTGCAGATGTAGATCCCGCTGTCAGACAGTTGTGGTTCTTTCAGAGTGAGGCTGAAGTCACTGGAGTCTAGAGCATCAGGTCTCATTGATGTTCGTCCTTCAAAAAGCTTGTTTTGTCCACGCAGGTCGTCTCTTTCTCGCCGTTTATGGACAATATTGGGATTGAGATCAAAGCGGCTCCATTTCACTGTGACAAAATCTTGTAATTCTTTGCTGTACAGGCAGGACAGCTCTACAGATTCTTCCCCCTTATAGACATCCACTGTCACAGTCAAAGACTCCTGAGAGGCTGGAAATGCAAATAAACAAAAAACATTAGTTAATTCAGCGTCTTAAAAGAAACACATGATCAAAGACATTAACTTCCTACATTGATTGGCCATATTACTCCCTAATTACTAATCTGGCTCACAGTTTTCCGCATTCCTACATACACTTCCTGGCAAAAAAAAAAGTCTCCCCCTGGATGTAATTAAGCAAATAGGTATGAGCCTCCCATTGGATAATAACTGCATGTGGCACTGGCATTTGTTATACCAGAAGCTGTGTGAATATGCTTATTATTATTATTAATTATAATTTGGTATTATAATTTAAATAATAAATCACTCAACTCAAAATTCCGCTATAACAAAATATAGTTCAAATGGTGGTGATGTTAGCTATAAGCTTGTAAGTATTTATACCACTAATGCATTAGTTAATTTGCTGTTATGAACTCATTTATACTGGAATAAATGATCTGGTCGGACTTTTAACCGACGTTTATCCGGCAGGCTGTGAGAACCCCAATGTAACTGCGAGTTTAAATCACAGACATATATACGTAGACGCGTCATAGGGCGCAGGTTCGCACGTCAACGTCACCGCCATATTGTATGTGGCAGAAAAAAGTTGAGTTCTGTTATTGTGAACGTGGATCAGAGAAGATTCCTCATTCCTGTGCTGCAATAAATACACACACACACGCATATATATATATATATATATATATATATATATGTGTGTGTGTGTGTGTGTGTGTGTTTATGTGTTATGAATATAAGGATCAATTTGTTAAATCTAAACATTGTGGTCTTCATTATTTCATAAAACCGTGTCACATGTGAGCCTTTAGGAACAGACTTTTTGGGTGAGTATTAAAGAGGTAAAATTAATAATATGAGAAAAAAAGTCCTAAAGTAAAAATAAAATAACAAACACAAAAATGTTAATGTTATGATAAAAACATCATAATATGAGAATTAAGGGGGAACATTTCCAGAATAATCACAGTTTGCTGAATTATTTCACTCCTGGAGTAGTAGGGCCAGGTTAGATTATTTTAATTATTTTTATTCTTTAGGAGAATAAATTCAGGATAATGAAGCTAAAGGAATACGAAAATAAACTTGTAATATTACAAAAACAAAAATACTACGAATACAAAGTATATTCAGAGATTAAAGTCCCTCTGATACTGTTTAAGTGACTGAGTAACTGCAGATTTGCCACATTTAAGATGGCGGACGCTCTGACGCATCGCAGCATAGGCAGAACCTGCCCAATGACGGGTCTACTCTTATATTATGTCTATGGTTTAAATCCTTATTCCTTATCACTATCCAATGATATTGTCTCTGTATTAATACCAGATGTTAACTCCAAAGGAGGTTAGCTCTGAATTCTGAATAACCAGGCAACTGTGAATTGAATTGAACACAAAACAATTTCTATTCCGCAATGGTGGTTTTATTGAACCAAAAGGAATTCCCTGTTACAGTAATTCTCTGATTCACAACCCTGGGAAATCTTACTCATTACTAAAGCTACACATGCAAAATATAGGTGGAAATAAAAGAAACAAAATTAAACAATGGATTAACATGAGCGATTCGCGAATCTAAGTTCAGCTCACGGTTGTATAAACCACACTGAGAGAGGTCGGCATTTGATGTCGCAGCATTGGGGAGCAGACACCCGCTCTGAGACACTCGCAAGATGGCGACTATGATGACGTAGGCTCTACAACCTTGCGTGATACGTCACGGAAGGCCCTAGTGATGTCACCACGCTTACGCTAATGTGAGGCGGCATAGACATAATATAAGAGTAGACGCGTCATTGGGCGGGTTCTGCCTATGCTGCGATGCGTCAGAGCGTCCGCCATCTTAAATGTGGCAAATCTGCAATTACTCAGTCACTTAAACAGTATCAGAGGGACTTTAATCTCTGAATATACTTTGTATTCGTAGTATTTTTTTGTAATATCACAAGTTTATTTTAGTATCCCTTTACTTTCATTCTCCTGAGTTTATTCTCCTAAAGAATAAAAATATTTAAAATAATCTAACCTTGCCCTATTACTCCAGGAGTGAAATAATTCTGCAAACTGTGATTATCCTGGAATGTTCCCCCTTAATTCTCATAATATGACGTTTTTATCATAACATTATCACTTTTGTGTTTGTTTGTTTATTTTTACTTTATTGACCTAGGACTTTTTTTCCTCATGTTATTAATTTTACCTCTTTAATACTCAGCCAAAAAGTCTGTTCCTAAAGGTTCACATGTGACACGGTTTTATGAAATAATGAAGACCATAATGTTTAGATTTAACAAATTGATCCTTATATTCATAACACATACACACACAAATATATATATATATATATATATATATATATATATATATATATATATATATATATATATATGTGTGTGTGTGTGTGTGTGTGGGTGTGTGCGTGTGTATTTATTGCAGCACAGGAATGAGGCATCTTCTCTGATCCACGTTCACAATAACAGAACTCAACTTTTTTCTGCCACATACAATATGGCGGTGACGTTGATGTGCGAACCTGAACCCTATGACGCGTCTACGTATATATGTCTGTGTGAGGCGGTACCTCGCTCCGAGAGGGAGTGGTTCACGGGTGGGTTTAAAGAACAACCACGAACTAAGATTCAAACAAAGCGATCAAATTTACTGATAAGGAGAAGCGAAAAGAGAGGGGGGGGGAAGCATGGAAGAAGATGGAAAAGAACTGAAGCAGTGGCCCACGGCGGGGTTATTGATAAACCACAATCAATACAGCAAAATCAATTGTAAAATGCATGCACATACAAGAAATTATTCAGCAAAATAAATCCAACTTGGTCGTGGAGTGAAAAGCATTAACCTACACCTACAAAGTTCCTACATCTGCCCAGGCACTTCTAAACACCCTGTGGATGAAAAAGAAATAAAAAGGGAGAACCCCGTTACTTTGAGGTGATTCCGAGTGAAGTCCCGGTTGGGTCCGTGAGCGCTCCGGATAACACGGCGTCCTGAATGCGTCTCGACAGGAACGAGCAGCAGCGGGGACTGGATGTAGAGACTCCTTCGTCTCTTCCTCCTGGCTCATAGTCGCTTTGCTCGGCCCAGCAAAAGCGTAGTCCTCTTTCGATCACTGGGAGATAAGGCGGCTTCCAGTATTTGATCAGAGGGAATTAAAAGTACCTTTTTAAGTCGACCTCCTGCTATAATTAATGCAGGGATAAGTTTGCTTCGAAAAATATGTAACTCATGTAAATTTAATCTCTGGACTATACATATGTTAGAAGAAATGTGAATGTAATCATTTTGTTTTTATCTTTTTATTAAGGACTGTTCTACTGTTTTAACTTCACACAGGAGAAACAGATGGTTCTCCTAGACCAAGAGTCTCTTGCTATATATGTTAATCTTACACCTCTGTGTGTGCCAACCCCATGTTGTAAAACCCCCCTTGCCTTTTGTTTTGTTTCTTACCCCCATATTGTGAACCCCTGACTCCGCCTGCCAGTTCTTTGATGTCTGATAATAAAGGCAAACGGACAGAGGTAACCAGCGCAGATAGAGCCGAGACTGTGATGAAAACGGCCTCACGTTTCTGGCTCTTCTGCCCTCTGTCTCTTTGAGAAGAGTCTAAAAAACTTGTTTGTGTTGGCTTTCTTTCCAGAATAAAGGGTTATTAAACTTAACTCTATCAGCTGGCGCCGTGACTCGGATCCCAACATATCGACTCGCTGACGAGAGGAGCAACACGCTGTAAACCACTGCAGGTCCGTGGCAAGGACCTGGTGAAAGTCCCGGGAGGTAATTTCCTCGCTAGGACCAGCGTCTCCTTTCGGCAACGAGAAGATTGACGGGATTCCGACCGGGGAGAAAGCCAAACAAATCAAGTAAGTTTTAAAGCGATCGGTTAAAGTCCATCGTTCAGGGTTACGGGTGATTAAAAGTTCCCCGAAAAGTTAATCGAGAGTTTGAGTCTCTCGAAGCTGCCGGTTTGAGTCCGTCGCAGAAGTTAAGGAAAACCAGGTTAAATTCCTGAAAAGTAGATTAAAAAAGGAAATCCAGGTTAAAGTCCTGAAAGGTAGGGAAAAAAAAGAAATCCAGGTTAAAGTCCTGAAAATTAGATAAAAAAAAAGGAAATCCAGGTTAAAGTCCTGAAAATTAGATTAAAAAAGGAAATCCAGGTTAAAGTCCTGAAAGGTAGGGGGAAAAAAAAGAAATCCAGGTTAAAGTCCTGAAAGGTAGATTAAAAAAGGAAATCCAGGTTAAAGTCCTGAAAGGTAGAGAAGAAAAAAAAAGAAATCCAGGTTAAAGTCCTGAAAAAATTTGATTAAAAAAAGGAAATCCAGGTTAAAGTCCTGAAAATTAGATAAAAAAAAAGCAAATCCAGGTTAAAGTCCTGAAAGGTAGATTAAAAAAGAAATCCAGGTTAAAATCGTGAAGATGTAGATTTAAAAAAAAAAAAAAAAAAAAAGGGAAATCCAGGTTAAAGTCCTGAAAGGTGTATATAAAAAGAAAAAGAAAAAAAAACAAAAGAAAACAGGATTAAGGTCCTGGAAATGATATAAACACAACACAAAAGTAAAATAGGATGGGTTCCAGACAAAGTACAGTAAAGGGAAATCCAAAAGGGGATGAAATGTTTATGAATCAGATTGATCCACTTAATTTAAAATACTTGGGGAAGTGGAAGAAAAAGTATAATGTAGATGGTGTGTTGAAAGTGACTAAATGGGAAAACGTTGTGTGTCGCCTAGAAACAAGCGCTAGTGCAAAATCAGGAAAACAACAACAGGAAAAAATAAAAGAGCTTGAAATTGCACGCTGTTGGTTAAATCAAGCACAAAAAAGGCAGGTTGCACGAGCAAAAAATAAAGCAGACCGTAGGCAGAGACAGTCCCGACCAGAAGGAGGGAGTGGGGTGGCCGATGGAGCAGCGCGTCAAAGCCTCACTTCATCACCTATATGGTCTCCTACAAGTTTAGGCTCTAAACAAAAAAGAACCCGCCAGAACATTACTTCAGTAACGCAAACTATGGTGGCAACTGAAGAAAACAGACCACCACAGTATAATCCCTCAAACCCCCCCAAGGATATTTCAAATCTGTACCCAGACCTGGATGAACTGAGTAAATCAGATCATTCATTATCTACAGACCGGTCCAAAGGATTGTGTCCTATGGTGCAGGACACAAATCCTAACGTAGGAGCTCAGCAGCCTCAAACAATCCCAGTTTTCCGTCCGTGGTCGTTAGAGGAAACCAGAAAGGCTGTAGAAGCTGTAATTTCTCCACAGGAAGATCCAGAAGTATGGACCCAAGACATGGAGGAAATTCATAGCTCATATGGTTTAAATGGAAATGAGTTCGAACAAGCCTTACAGTCGTCAGTGGGAAAACATTGGGAAAAAGTAAGGGCGAATCATACAGGCAGAACCAAACGAGGCGGAATATTTGAACATCAGGCACAAATGGGGATCGAACAAAGGCAGAAATGGACAGCTCTAGCAAAAGCAGCACGAGCGGTTTTCCACAGAAGAGCAGATTATGGACACTTGCCGTCCATAAAACAAAAAATAGGGGAAGACGTAGACAAGTTCAAAATACGTTTTGAAAAAGAATATAAGTTTCACAGCGGCATCCCTCCCGCTGACGGAGATGAAACACCATATCAGCAACAGCTAAAAAAAATGTTGATGGGAGGTTTCCAGCCATATATCTATGAGTGGGTTAAAAAACATTTAGTTACACTGGCAACGTCTAATGTAACCACAGTTATGGAATATGTGCATCAAAAAAGAGAAACACGCAAAAAAGGGAGTTTGTGCATCTGGAGGGGGGACACACATTTTCTGGGAAGATCCTATGTGTGATTCAGAAGAAATATTTGCTTTCCAAGCCACCGGACCCTTCAACGGCGTTGAGGAGGTTTCCGAGGAGGCAGGGGCGGTCCTAGCGACCGAGGGGGCTTTCAGCCCAAATAAAAAAATAAAAATAAAAAAAAGAAATAGATGGAGGATGCAGGAATAATTAGACCATGCTCAGTGGGTGCAGAAACAAGTACAGTTACAAGCCCTGCTATCTCAGAAGAAGGTTAAAAGATACAAGAAGAAAAAAAAAAAAAAAAAAAAAAAAAACTAGCAGACTACATGAGAGAAATGTTGCAGTCTAAAGAACTGTCCAATGCAAATTTACTGCCAGGAGAATCTTTTTCTCCACAGGATCCACAAACAGTGAGACCAGGAGACTGGGTGTTCGTCAAAGTCATCAGAAGGAAAAACTGGACAAGCCCTAGGTGGGAAGGACCATACCAAGTGCTCCTGACCACACCAACAGCTGTGAAGATTGCTGAAAGACCTTCCTGAATTCACCTCAGCCACTGTAAGTTACAGAGAGTGTTAAGTGCCTAAAGGTTGGAACATTGGGGAAGTCCGACATCAAAGGGGTTTGGTTTTTTAGGGCCACTCGTCTCAACGTCGGTGAAGAAATCAACTGATCCCTGTTCTTTAGAGTCCTGGGTAAAATTAACATCTCTGCTAACCTAGCAAAAATGTTTGCTGGACTCTGTTTGAGTCCAGATCCGCTGAGTGAGAGAGGAAGAGGTTCATCCACTCCACTGCCATGAAGATTTGGCTGGGAAATCTCCCAGACCATCACCCAGACAATTTGTGGCAAATGTATGTGACGATGTTGGCTGAAGAGAAGAACATGAGTAACTGCTACATATGCTCAGTGATGCCCAAATCCACCAGACAACCCACACTGTATGCTAAGAGCATGCCGGCAGGAGACGGAACGTGTTTCCTGAGGACTGTCCTCGTACCTGTGTTTGCACCTGGAAATGCATTTAATGGTACTGCAAAACAGAATGGTTTTGGACATGTAAACTGCTAGCCAAGGTGGCGTATGTGTAATTATTGGAATTTCCTGCTGTACGTACATTTCTGATGCGAATGAAACTCATATTACTGAAGCTATGTCTGCTTTAAAGAATCTGCAACAAGCAATGTCCCAGGATGCTGTTCCTCTAAGTGTGGACTTCCTCCCCTGGTTCTTTTCATCGTAGTGGCACCTTTCACTGAAAATAATGACACCCATTATTATTGTTTTTATTATTCTTTGTGTTTTTACTGCTTGTGTAATCCCATGCCTAAAGTCTATGATTGCTAAGACTATGGGAAATGTAATGTTTCAATATTAAATGCTTTCACAAATCCCTCTTGAAGAAGTACACCCCGTAGTTTAACTTTTCCCATGTTAAATGCTTAACAAAATGACAGTCTCATTAAAAAATGCAGAACGCAAGAAATGAGTACTTGAAGTAGGTTACGTTAAGCTCCAATTGTAGATAAAAATGATTAAAAGGAGGGAATGTTAGAAGAAATGTGAATGTAATCATTTTGTTTTTATCTTTTTATTAAGGACTGTTCTACTGTTTTAACTTCACACAGGAGAAACAGATGGTTCTCCTAGACCAAGTCTCTTGCTATATATGTTAATCTTACACCTCTTTGTGTACCTACCCCATGTTGTAAAACTCCCCCTTATCTTTTACCCCCATGTTGTGAACCCCTGACTCCGCCTGCCACTTCTTTGATGTCTGATAATAAAGGCAAATGGACAGAGGTAACCAGCGCAGATAGAGCCGAGACTGTGATGAAAACGGCCTCACGTTTCTGGCTCTTCTGCCCTCTGTCTCTTTGAGAAGAGTCTAAAAACTTGTTTGTGTTGGCTTTCTTTCCAGAATCAAAGAGTTATTAAACTTAACTCTATCAGTTACCTTTACAGGTAGATTACTACCTGAGGAGCAGAAGAGCAACATCTCAGCACAGCCTGCGTGAATGTCTGGGAGGATCAGATGCGTGAATTTCTAATTGATTGATTGTGGGGGATGCTTGGTGGTAGTGGTGGTGGTGGTGGTGGTGGTGGTGGGGGGGGGGGGGGGGTTGTCAATAAAACTGAAAGAGTTTAAACCTAATGCAGTCCTTATATAATTTAAGTAATTTCCCTCTGGGATTATTAAAGTATGTCTGATTCTGATATTCTGTATACACCCCACGTCCTCCAGGTACTAATGACCCAGCTTTAACAAACCCCCAATCTATAGTGATTGGGGGACCCCGCAATCACTATAAATGTAATTTAATTTTAAACACCAATTCTATTTTGAGTTAAATAAATTGTGATTCACCACAAATTGAGTGAATGTCTGGATTATCCCTCTTCACCTGGCAGAAAGACTGCCTTTACTTTGAAGACACCGCTCGTTTCTATGACTCAGTAAATTGTATTACTTTTTCTTAGGGGGTTATTTTTTTGAATAGGGTGAGCAGTATTTGTATAGTATATCTATTGACTTAAATAGTACAAATGTGCAGCAAGTAGATTTCCATGCATTTTTATTGATCCCAATAAGTAGTTTTATTGTGCCAGTGAACAATAACAGCAAAAAATAAATAAAATAAAAAAAATCTTCTGATACCACCTCCTCTTCTGAATCAGAGCTGTGTCGCTAGTCAGTTTAAAAAATATATTTTAACACACTCATGATCAGGCCAGCTGACAGCTTTGCTAGGGCCCAGGACAACACAGTCTTTCTGCCCCCCCCCCCCTCTACACCTGCCACCACACACACACACACACACACACACACACACACACACCTAAAAAGTCAACTTAACTGTATACTTAATGTCCTGGAAATATCTGTATTGTATATTGGATATTTTCAACCCTTCTATTGAATTTAGTGCACTAGTTGATCTTTTCTTCATAAGAGAACAGCAAGCACTGCAGCCAAAATATTACCTTTTTTTGACCTGCTGTATATTAGCCAGTCCCTAACATTTCATATTCTACTTCCTTTGCAGGAAGTAGAATATGTTAGATACTTTGGGAATTCTCTGCCCTCTGAATATCTGAGAAAGGCTTCCTTTTTGCCATAAACGCACAACATTCACTCAATCAGAATCAGTCATTTTTGTTGGTGATCACAACTCCTGAGTTTATAAAAAGGCATCACTTAACTATTTTAAAGTGTAATAAAACTGCTAACTTTTAGCCCGGTGACTGGAAACCTGTCCAAATGGACCCAGTGACCTCGCCTCTCGCTCACTGACTGCTGGAGAGTCACCAGCATCTAAATCCTCATCATTTAAGGAGTTCCTGGTGCGCAGCGACTCATCAGGTGGAGCTGCTGCATATTGACTGATAGCCACTCTGACTGCAGCTCTGCCTTCTTTCTTCTGACAAGCGTAGGTGGAATTTGTTTAATTTTTTTTTACTTTTTCCAAATCTGGCCACGTTCTGACCCTTCTGAAAAAAAAGCGCTTCCTGGTAAATTAGCCTGAGATAGTGTGAATGAAGGATTATGGGAATTCAGCTATTATTGTTACAGCGCGTTACTCTTTCAGTTTTTAAAAAAAACATAACAGGGAACCATGAGGAAAATCCCTGGTTGGTCGCCCGCTTTTTTCAGCCAAGTTACTGGAAGCGAGGGAATAAACGCTGACAGGTGACATTACCACAGGTGGAAATAACTCATTAATTAACTGCAGGAGCAGTGACAAACACGCTTACCAGGAAAGCTGTTGTCAGGTGTTCAATCCGCTGAACTTTCTGACCTGCTGGTTCATTAATCCAAAGAAAGCCTTTGACCACCGCTACTGTCATTCATGCAGGTCAGTTTGAGATGTTCTTCCAAAAGTTAAAATAATTTAACACTGATAAAACTCTGCTTTGCAAAAATCCGCCCTAATCTCTTTCTGATTGGCTAATTCTCCGGCTCTGCCAGGTTTCATTGGTTGAGAGCAGCTTCAATTTAAAACCTTGAAAAAAAAATGCTAGACGGAACAATTTGCGCTCATTTTCCAAATGACAAAAAAACGTCGCAGCGACGGAGAACTTTAACCCCTGATTTAGTTACTCTAATATTAAATAATTTTCACACTAATATTTTCTGAAAAAATACTTCTGCCTGTATTTTAATGGTCAGAGTGTCAGTTTTGCCCCCCCCCCCCCTCCATCCTGGGCCCGGGACAATTGACCCGTTTGTCCCCCCCTATCAGCGGGCTACTCATGGGTGCAGCAGAGTGGATTCAGGGTACTGTCATCTGCAGCACTTTACAGGCTCTGACCAGCCTCAAAGACTAGCAATATTATTACATTTCGATCACAAATACCTTTACTTTTCTGCACTGCTTTTTTTTTTTGGCCTGTCTAGGACAGGAAACTGCACACATAGTGATCAGGTGACAATGTTATATTTTGATCATGAGATTCTCTGTGTTCTCGCATTTCTAAACACCCTCATCTATTGTGCCACTCCCTTGGTTGCCAAATCCAGGCAGTAAACATGGAATGCATTCTGCTGCAGAAGACATGTTTTATCATGTTTTTGTCTGTTACTGATATATCTTAGAATGAAAGCATTTTCACATCTTTGTGGTGTTTGATTGACTCTGTGATTGTGATTTCTGTTTATGACTGCTGGGTCTCAATGATTCGAATATAATATTTGTAACTTTTTTGGTAATAAGATTTTTTTTCAAAGATTTCTAATGCTGGATTTATTCCAGGAAAAGTCATCCAATTTCAAGTTAAAAAAACATCTAGTTTTTTTTCTGCTTTTAAGGGCATAATGACCTGAAGGCAACAGGAGAGTTAAAACTACTTTTACCCCTGAATGTACCTAGTAAATACTGGCTGTGAAAAAGAGGGAACAAAAACATTAGCTTAATATACTTAAGCAAGGAGACATGACGATCTAACACCAGAGGAGGAACACACACACGAAGAAAGCTCAATTTTCTTATATTTGCAAGATCTTTTCTCATGAGTCTCTAAAACTGCAAGCTAACTACAATTGCACAGCGTCACCATTAGCAATGGGGATACTGAACTAAAATAGGTTGAAGATCCCTGAAGTAGATATTTTCTAATAAATTAGATTTGGCCTTTTAAGAACAAAGTTGGCAGGGCCTAAAATGACTGTTTACTGGTCTCCTTTTAGTCCACAGAAGAATCTCATAGAGCACAGCCAAAATAAGCAGAGTTTACAAAATTTATAACAAATTTATGATGCATCTGATATCTGTATGAGTTAGTCTATTGTCCAAATACAAGGTGAATTTATTTAAAACCAAATTTAATATAGATCCTCTCTATTAACAGAACGTAGGGTGCATATATGTTAAAGTGAGGTTTGTAAGAGGATGGGAAGTAGAGAAATGTAATCAAAGGTATAATAATGAATACAAAGAAAAAGTATAATGATTATATAAAAAGAAAAGGACATTGAACTGAGATGAGCACAATGGAAGAAATCAGCACTGAACAACGGAAACCAAGGAGCTTAAATACTGAGGACAGTGAAGAGAGACTTGGAAACCAGGTGAGTCTAATCAGAGGGATGAAGAACTGCTGGATGAGAATACAGAGCAGGCTGAACTAAATAAAAGGGATCTACAAACCTAAAAGAAGGTAGAGAGTAAACCAAAATGCACAGAAAACAAGAAATAAGAGAAACTGAACACAAAGGAATTAAGCAATATGGCAAGAACTTAATAATGAATAAACCAGAAATGATCAAAATGGAAACACAAAGCAATAAACAAACACAAAAAAACATTGAATAATAACATAAAAACTGTCACATAATAAATATTGGACATCGAAAGGTATTAAATCCAATTAAAATAAAACAACATCGTTGCAGAATTAGGGACTGTAGGTGTTTCCTACATTCATGGAGGGACAGTTATCTAAAGAAAAAACCTTTTAAGGTTTAGGATAATAAAATCAGTTTGATGACTCGCCTTTATTCCCATTCTGTAAAACACATTGTCCCCTTCAGGTTAGTTTCTGGTTTGATTCACAGTGAGTTCTCTGGAATTGGAAAGAAACTGGTCCAGCAGGTCCAGCACACCCACACACTGATGTTTCCTTCTTAACTTTGCCAAACTATGACTACATGTCAAAACCTGACCTTAAATCAACTCTACGGGTTCTCACTAAAAGCAGTCTTTGCCCAAGATTATTTATTGGTACAGACAAACATGTTTCAAGAATAAGATTTTTTAAATCATAGAAAATAAGAAATCTCATTTGTGAACAGGATGAACTAATTTTTACACTGATACATGGGTATATAAAGAATAGTACATCATCAAGTTATGCTCAGGAGTTGCCAATAATAACTGATTATTATTAATCGTGGGGTTTCTGCTCTAAAACAGATTCCTCTGTCATTAATATCAGTTAACCTAATAGAAATGGCCTGTTTCATGATATTTAAAGACTTTTACTGGAGAAAAGCTGCAGGATAGATGTAACATGGATGTTGATGTAACCCTCCAAAATAAAGATCCCATCATTCCAAAATACAAATATATACTACACAAATAGCTTGTTGATTTTGTGTTTTTATGTTAATTTTCCTGCAAAGTAGTAGAGTGGTAACTCATCTGGTAATATAACCTCCCCATCCTCCTGCCAAAAGCTTGATATCACCCAACCCATTTTCTCTGCAATGCTTCAACTAGCAACTTTTTGTGACTTTTAAGACAGCCAGTAGCAGCTATACTGGCTGTATTTTTTAAGCAGTGGCTTTTTAAACATGACAAGTGAGCCAAAAAGCAGACAGACAACAGTTTTCCAATGTTGGTCGACAACAACCTATTGTAATAATAAGAAAAATAAAAACAAGGTACAGAACTATGTATTCTTAACCTAGCTGATGAATTGTTATCCACTGTGTGAGATTGTCTTCTAATGCTTTGAATGATGGTGTCTAATTCAGTTGTGACAGCTCTTTCAGCCTGTTAGAAATGTTGATACCCAGGTACCCAAAATTACCACCCTGTGAAGGGATGGTTGGAGAATGAGATAGAACGATTGTTTAAATTAATAGAGTAGTGTTAAATGACTAAAAATGCATTTCTTGTTATTGTCTCTGGAAGAGATGAAGTCACATTTTCAAAAAGTACAACAGCAACATACAATATTTTTTATTTATTACATTTAACGAAATTGTTGTCACTTCAACATTCATGAGTCTGCCCCTGTGACATATGACGAAAACAAACCATGAGCAATGAGTCAATTTCTGCCACTGTGATTTTGGGGGTCACAGTCTGTTAAGTTTGGGAACCCCTGTTAAAGGGCACAGAATCCATCCATCCATCCATTTTCTTACTCGCTTTATCCCTCATGGGGTCGCGAGGGGTGCTGGTGCCTATCTCCAGCATATCAATGGGCGAGAAGCAGGGTACAGCCTGGACAGGTCGCCAGTCTGTCGCAGGGCAGGGCACAGAATGGCATTTAGAAATGTATGTCAAGAAAATGAATTGTTAAATCAGAACTATATTAAGTAATGTGGGAAGGTAAATAGTTGGAGTCCAGAAATATATTTTTTTGTGTAGTAAAATGTAGCAAATGCAAATAATGTATGTACTGTAACATGGGGTATGATCACTTGTGTTGTTTAAAGATGTAACACAATTCAGCATTGATTTGGAGTCTAAGGGATAGATTACCTGAAAGCAATTGGGAAAAAAATCATTTTTTTCTATTAAGATAATTTAAAAAAGGAAAAACTGCTTTCTCATCAGTCCCCTCTTATTGCAAAATCAGGCAGTGTTTGGGATCTCCATGACATGTGGCCTGGAAGCAATAATGAAGAAAGTTCCAATTTTCCATGACAACAGTAATATGAAATAACTGACGTTATAAAATATTTTATAATTGGTTCATCGCCGTAGTTTGGTTTAGTTACACAACTTAGCATTTATTTGGACTCGCCTCTCACTGGGTAACAGGATCTGGAAGGTGTTGCCTTTTTTTTCTTGTCTGCGTGTTTCGAGCGTCTTGAAGTTTGTTGATGGTCCCTAAGCGAACCACTGCTTTCAGGAGCAGGTCCAGATTCCAGTGAAACGCCGTGAAAAGCAATCCAAGACGGCTGGGGACTTTAACATAAAACTAACTTTACCGCGGCGGCAGAACGGTGTTTATTTAAAACTGCGGTAAAAGTCCGTGTTGAGTTCCGTCAGCAACCAACGGCTGTGGCGACATTTGGCCGGCAGTCTGTGTTACAGTTTGCAAAAGCCCGATATTTAGCTTAAAAACACCCAGTAATTACTTTAGTGATTGCAAAGAAGGAGGGGGACAGTAATAGACATGGTAACATTGGGTTAGTTAGGACTGGAATGCGTGTCTAAGCAAGTAGGTTTTAAGAAGTTTCTTTAAACACATCTACTGAGTCCAGATCGCAGCTCAAGAGGAAATTCGTTCCATAGTCGAAAGGAGAACACCATGTTTGAAAGAAAAGTCACCCCTATTAAAAAAAAAAAAAAAGGTTTGCGGAACTGGAACCATTTACAGGACGACCTCAGATGTGAGCAGGAGGCTGTCGATGTAGGGCTAGAAAAGTCAGAACTGATTATAAATTGGACACGATACACAACAGGGGAGAGATTTTAACACAGGTGAGACGTGAGCCCTCCTGATGGTTCGATTCAATAATAATAATAATAATAATAATAATAATAATAATAATAATAATAAGCTTGGTAATGAGAACATGCTTTGAAATAGAAATAATATCTTACCATAAAAAAGAAGGATCACAGCAAGCAGCTCCATCTTTCTACATTTAGAAACATCAAATCCTTACAGAAAGATTTTCTTACACCTCATTGAAACAGTTTTTTTTTTTTTTTTTTTTTTTTTTTTTTACCGGAAAACAACAAAGGTTAACTCGAAATCCACGCTCCTATCGATTCAAGGTCACGAAATAAAATGTCCCCTGTTCCGGGTTAGATAAAAGTATAAAAGCCCATTTAACTTTCACTTTCACTTGAGGGAAAAAAAGAGGTGTGGTATAATTTTGACTTTAAAATTAAAGGTTTCTGTCATTTTGAGGAAATGCTGTATACATGGTTTAACAAGTGGATGTGAAAGATAAAATGCTTAGTCTGAAAATGTTTCTTTTATTAGTGGATTTTGAACACATCTAGGCTCTGTACCATTATTTGTTGCAGTATCCAGAGATCTGGATTTTATTTATTTTATTCATGTGTTTCCCGACAATTACATTATTCACAATAAAGTAAAAATAACTTAGAATGATTTTTAAAAGCAAGGTTTTAAATTTTAAATTATTGCTGATCATATAAATGCACCTAATTACTTTACTGACTGAATAAGGAGAAAAATAAAGAACAACCGAGTAAACTTATAATAAAATCTTTCAAAAGAGGATAATAAGGTTGGAAAGAGGAATAATATCGTACCATAAAGATGTAGCACAACTACAACAACCAGTTACATTTTCCTTTATTCAGAAATATCCAATCCTTACAAAAACATTTATTTGTAACTCATGAAACTGATTTAAGAATTAACTAAAAGCTGACTTAAATGTCATTCTCTTTTCAATAAGGTTAGGGAAGTATTGAAGCCCATTTATGGGTAAAACCCATAAAACTGAAATAATCTAGACTTAATCAAATCTGGTAAAACCATTTTAATGCAACGGAAATAGTGGCAATATAATTTCAGCTTATTCAGTTCAGTAACAGCAGACAGAACAAACTGTTTTTTTTAAACATTTGGTCAAACATTTAGAGACTAAGAATCTTCTTCCAGAGGGAAGAAGCTGAAACTTGCTGTCATTTAAAACAGACGTTTCTATCCACTGTACCTGCCTGGGAGGAGACTGATTGTTGGAGATAATCAGTCCAGACGATGGACTTCTCTTTTAGAGTTGGATGACCCAAGGAAAAAGATTTAAAAAGAAGCATAGTATGTTATAATTTTGACTTTCAAAGTAAAGTTTCCCTTGTTTTAGAATAACTGCTGTAGATGTGTTTTCACATGATGTGACAGAGAAAATGGTCAATCTGATTGGTCTTGCAGATTGAAATTGTTTCTCTTTCACTTTTAGAGGATTGTAAACACTTCTAGATTTATTTCACACACATTTTAACTAATGATGAATCCTTGCTTTACTGGCTGAAATCCAAGGGGTTGTTCTGAGCTAAAGGACATTGGAAATAAGAGGAAATAAAACAACATAATACTGATTTGAATGAGGTGGCAGCATTGATCAAACATCAAATTAAATTCTGGACAGATTCAGGGGTATTGCTAGATTAACAAAAAATGCTGGTTAATGGCTTTTATTACAAAAGGAAATGGTTTGAGTTCTGATGCATTTACCAGATGGTGAAAGGTTTGACCTGAGGTCAAATAATTAGCTTTGATTGAGAGTTTACCTTAGCTGTGGTCCAATCTATGTTTTGTGCAAATATTGCTATGATGAGCTCAAACCAGTGGTGTCCAAACCTTTTGCACTGCTGGCCAAAATCGTCAAGTTAATAGTATTAAGGGCTTATAACTTTTATTATCAACTGAAAAAAATAATAAAAATAATTTTAACCTTTTTTGTTTTATCTGTGTAGCAATGAATTAAACATGCAATATTTTAATGTAACAAAGTAAAATAAATAAATAAAAATCTTGTAGATTGTTATGGGAACATTATTTTGAAGTCACTATGGCCTCACGCCACTTGGACCTAATTGATGATTACAAGGCCAAATACTGCGTAGCTACTGTGTGGGATGATGATTGTCTAGGATAGACTGTCTTTATTTTGTCTCATGCCAAGGCCACTGTGGAGTATTAGGGAGAGCCGAAAGTGAGGAGGAGCAGAAACAGGGCAGATGCAGACTGCAGTGGGACCGTGGGGTGCGATTACTTTCCATCTATGTGATCTCTGCTTTGTTTCTCAGTAAAAGTGCTGGAACTACATCACTCCACCGTTTCCCTATTCAATAACTCTAGGAAGTCAGTCATTGTTTATAATTCCTTCAACACAGATCCAAAAACAGGGTCTAAGACTAAAAATTTACAGTTTCCCAGTTTGTTTCAAATGAGCCCTGAAATCTGATCCAGGTCTCCCAAACAAACATACCTGTCTTTAATTTTTTTTATTTTTTTTTTACTGGAATGAAAACTGGCTGCATGGTAGTGTTGGTTGGTTGGTGCAAAAATACCGTTATTTTTTTAACGTATTGCCTTTAATTGGTGTAAATTTAGACAATGCCACACAGTTCTTTCTAGGTCCCTAAACACAACTGTTAGGCTTTGACTGCTGAAGTATGACTGTGTGCATGGTTGCTTCTCTCTCTGTTGCCCCATAATAGACTGGTGACCTGTTCAGGGTTTAACCCACCCCTAATGGAGAGAAGTGCTACAAAAACAACAGTTCTAACATTTATTATGCTTTCCTTGATCATTCATGAATTAACGAAATAGTAGTGTGGATGAGCCCAGAATATGATGCTGGAGAAGCTGTAGTTACGGTTTATTGCCACCAGAGGTCACTGTTAAACCAAAGAGTCCTGCAGCAAGTTCCGTGACCATCAGATGCTGCGACTCTAGATGGCGCTATTCTGATGATGGGCTCAAAACCACATTTCCTTTATGCTCTGGTAGCTTTATTACTATGGAGGACCAAGTCTTCCATATCTAAAAATAAATACAGAAATAAATAAATGCTCAATAAATAAATAAGCATACAATTAATTGCCACCAAATTAATAAATGTAGGTAGAAATTAAATTATACAGTGAGACATAAATGTATATATCTCTTTTAATTAGCTTATTTATTTATTTGCCTTTGTAAAAATTACCTTATTTATTTATTGTGCGTTATAATCTTCAACTTTATTTATTAATTACTTATATTTTTTAAGTATTTATTTATGTGCATGTTATAATATTTTTGTCTGTTTTATTCTTCCTTTGTATTTTTTTACCCTATATATTTCTGTGATGCTATTTATTTCTGCCTGTCCTTTTTACATTTCTGCCTGTCCTTTTTACATTTCTGTATGCATTTCTGCCTCATTATGCAAATGAGGAGGGGCTGTGTCTTAAGGGCTCAACTTCTTCCCATTGGTTGGTTAGCATTTTACTGCATCGGTCAAATCTACATAGCTTTTCCCTGCACTAAAGCATTGTTAAGTAATGTCAAACTTAGCAGTCAGACGTTCAGTGTCAGACCTCTTAAGGAAAGCTGCTAATAGACTGGAAGAATTAGAACGCTGTACATTTGGAATCTGAAATGTTTTTCTGTGGTTTCAGATTCGGATTTTCCAGATCAATAACTCATCGGCAGATGATTTATTCTAGAAAACAGACACATCTCTGCAACCACAGCAAGGCAGACACTGAGCTACAACCATAGTTTCCTCAAAACGAGTCTCCCATCGCGCCGGGTGAATTACATTGGACCCAATGCAGAGCTCGCTTGCCTCACATGAGTGAGGCTCATCGTTCCACCTAGCATCGCCTCCACCAGTAAACTCCGCTCTGCCGGCCACCGTAAGCTCCGCTCTGCCGGCCACCGTAAGCTCCGCTCTGCCGACCACTGAAGGCTCCGCTCTGCCGGCCGCCAAGAAAATAGATCCGCCGGCCGACGAGGATGAGCCCAAGGTCTCCGAGGGAGCCGCTTTGCCTCAGCCCGAGGCCTCTGAGGGAGCCGCTTTGCCACGGGACTTGGGCGGAGGACCTGCCTCCGCCCAAGTCCCGTGAGGAGGTCCAGGAGGACCTGCCTCCGCCCAAGCCTCGTGAGGAGGTCCAGGAGGACCCGCCTCTGGCCTCGGTTTCCACCGAGACCTGTAGCTTGGCACCGCCTCCAACTGATCTGTTCGGCCAGAGCCGCAGATTGCGGACTCCGAGCCGCTCAACTCTGCCTCGTCGGGGCCGTCCACCACGGCGCCCGCCTCTGACTTTTCTGTTCGGCCGGAGCCGCAGACTGCGGACTTCGAGCCGCTCGACTCTGCCTCGTCGGGGCCGTCCACCACGGCGCCCGCCTCTGACTTCTCTGTTTGGCCGGAGCCGCAGACTGCGGACTTCGAGCCGCTCGACTCTGCCTCGTCGGGGCCGTCCACCACGGTGCCCGTCTCTGACTTTCCTGTTCGGCCGGAGCAGCCGACCGCGGTCTCCGGCCCGCTTGACTTTGCCTCGTCGGGGCCGCCCTCCTCGAGGGTTTAGTCGGGCGATGCTGCTCCGCCGCCTGCCTCGTCCAGGACGACCTCCACGAGGACTCTTGCGGCTTAGCAGCCGTCTTTGCCTGCGCCCTTAAGGCCAGTGCTTTCTGTTTTATTTTGTTTAAACTCGGCTTTAGTTTTGGGTGATTTAGAATTCCTCAGTTTAGAATTATTTAGGGGGTTCTTTGTTTTCTTAGAGTTCTTTCTTCTTTCTTTCTTAGAGTCTCTGTTTTGCTTTTGTTTTTTCCTGCTCTGTTTTAGGGTTCTAGATTTTGCCTTAGTTTTCTAGCTTTGCTTTGCTTTCTCATTATAGCTTTAGTTCTCTGCTCTTCACGTTAGTGTACTTGTTCATGTCCTAGTTTTCTTGTTTTGCCTTAATTTCTAGTTTAGCTTTAGTCTCATAATTCTGCTTTAGTATTTTGTTTTGACTTAGTAGTTTTCCTGTAGTTTTTCTTTGTGGTGTTATCCCTGACCTAGTTTTCTAGTCTTGCCTTTATTTTCTGGTTCTTGGTTTGATTCTTTATTTTGGTCCCAGCGCTCCTTAGGTTCCAGCACTCCTTAGGTCCTAGCGCTTGTTTAGACTTCTGACCCCTGATTATGAGCTGTTTCACACTCCTTAGCTTTGGCTAGTTCGAGCTTCCTTAGTTTTTTTTGGCCTTCTTGTTCCTCGGTCTTCAAGAATTTAGACCTCTTGGTTCCCCGGCGTGTTAGAATGCCTTTGTATCCTGGTTTTTAGATTTCAGGGCTCCCCTGGTGTGTTGGGACGCCCTCTGTTCTCGGTTCCCCGGCGTGTTGGGACGCCCTCTGTTCTTGGTTCCCCGGCGTGTTGGGACGCCCCCTGTTCTCGGTTCCCCGGCGTGTTAGGACACCCTCTGTTCTCGGTTCCCCGGCGTGTTAAGATGCCCTCTGTTCTCGGTTTTCCGGCGTGTTAGGACGCCTTCTGTTCTCGATTCACCGGCATGTTAGGACGCCCTCTGTTCTCGGTTTTCCGGCGTGTTAGGACGCCCTCTGACTCTTGGTTCCCCGGCATGTTAGGATGCCCTCTGATTCGTGGTTCCCTGGCGTCTTAGGATGCCCTCGGTTCCCCGGCGTGTTAGTACGCCCTCCGTTCTTGTTCCCTGGCGTTTTAGATGTTCCTGCTTCCCTTGTGCCCCGGCGTTTCCCTCACGCCCCGGCGTGTTCTTCCCCAAGCCCCGGCGTTTCCCGCACGCCCCGGCGGGTTCCCCTGGCGTTTCTGTATGCCAGTCGTGCTCCAGCGTGTGTTTTGAGCCCTGGTGTTTTCAGTACGCCTGTTCTTCCCTCTGGCGTTGTCGTACGCCTGTTCTTCCCTCTGGCATTGTCGTACGCCTGTTCTTCCCTCTGGCATTGTCGTACGCCTGTTCTTCCCTCTGGCGTTGTCGTACGCCTGTTCTTCCCTCTGGCGTTGTTGTACGCCCGTTCTTCCCTCTGGCGCTGTGGTGCGCCCGTTCCTTTCCCTTTGGCGCTGTAGTGCGCCCGTTCCTTTCCCTTTGGCGCTGTGGTGCGCCCGTTCCTTTCCCTTTGGTGCTGTGGTGCGCCCGTTCTTTTCCTTTGGCGCTGTGGTGCGCCCGTACCTTCCCCTTGGCGTTAAGTACGCCCGTTCCTTCCCCTTGGCGCTATGTACGCCCGTTCCTTCCCCTTGGCGTCAAGTATGCCCGTTCCTTCCCCTTGGCGTCAAGTACGCCCGTTCCTTCCCCTTGGCGTCAAGTACGCCCATTCCTTCCCCTTGGCGCTATGTACGCCCGTTCCTTCCCCTTGGCGTCAAGTATGCCCGTTCCTTCCCCTTGGCGTCAAGTACGCCCGTTCCTTCCCCTTGGCGTCAAGTACGCCCGTTCCTTCCCCTTGGCGCTGTCGTGCGCCCGTTCCTTCCCTTTGGCGCCGGGTACGCCCATTCCTTCCCCTTGGCGTTAAGTACGCCCGTTCCTTCCCTTTGGCGTTGTCGTACGCCTGTTCTTCCCTCTGGCGTTGTCGTACGCCTGTTCTTCCCTCTGGCATTGTCGTACGCCTGTTCTTCCCTCTGGCGTTGTCGTACGCCTGTTCTTCCCTCTGGCGTTGTTGTACGCCCGTTCTTCCCTCTGGCGCTGTGGTGCGCCCGTTCCTTTCCCTTTGGCGCTGTAGTGCGCCCGTTCCTTTCCCTTTGGCGCTGTGGTGCGCCCGTTCCTTTCCCTTTGGTGCTGTGGTGCGCCCGTTCTTTTCCTTTGGCGCTGTGGTGCGCCCGTACCTTCCCCTTGGCGTTAAGTACGCCCGTTCCTTCCCCTTGGCGCTATGTACGCCCGTTCCTTCCCCTTGGCGTCAAGTATGCCCGTTCCTTCCCCTTGGCGTCAAGTACGCCCGTTCCTTCCCCCTGGCGCTATGTACGCCCGTTCCTTCCCCTTGGCGCTATGTACGCCCGTTCCTTCCCCTTGGCGTCAAGTATGCCCGTTCCTTCCCCTTGGCGTCAAGTACGCCCGTTCCTTCCCCTTGGCGTAAAGTACGCCCGTTCCTTCCCCTTGGCGCTGTCGTGCGCCCGTTCCTTCCCTTTGGCGCTGGGTACGCCCATTCCTTCCCCTTGGCGTTAAGTACGCCCATTCCTTCCCATTGGCGTTGTCGTACGCCTGTTCTTCCCTCTGGCATTGTCGTACGCCTGTTCTTCCCTCTGGCATTGTCGTACGCCTGTTCTTCCCTCTGGCGTTGTCGTATGCCTGTTCTTCCCTCTGGCGTTGTTGTACGCCCGTTCTTCCCTCTGGCGCTGTGGTGCGCCCGTTCCTTTCCCTTTGGCGCTGTAGTGCGCCCGTTCCTTTCCCTTTGGCGCTGTGGTGCGCCCGTTCCTTTCCTTTGGCGCTGTGGTGCGCCCGTACCTTCCCCTTGGCGTTAAGTACGCCCGTTCCTTCCCCTTGGCGCTATGTACGCCCGTTCCTTCCCCTTGGCGTCAAGTATGCCCGTTCCTTCCCCTTGGCGTCAAGTACGCCCGTTCCTTCCCCTTGGCGCTATGTACGCCCGTTCCTTCCCCTTGGCGCTATGTACGCCCGTTCCTTCCCCTTGGCGTCAAGTATGCCCGTTCCTTCCCCTTGGCGTCAAGTACGCCCGTTCCTTCCCCTTGGCGTCAAGTACGCCCGTTCCTTCCCCTTGGCGCTGTCGTGCGCCCGTTCCTTCCCTTTGGCGCTGGGTACGCCCATTCCTTCCCCTTGGCGTTAAGTACGCCCGTTCCTTCCCTTTGGCGCTGTCGTGCGCCCGTTCCTTCCCTTTGGCGCTGTCGTGCGCCCGTTCCTTCCCTTTGGCGCTGCGTTGCGCCCGTTCCTTCCCTCTGGCGTTTTCGTGCGCCCGTTCCTTCCCTCTAGCATTTGTGCGTCTAGTCTTGCCCGTTAGCCTGGTGGCGATGCTCGCTTGTCAGCATCTATTAGACGCGTTGTTTTTGCCTACCAGGGGTTGTTAGAAACCCCTTTAGTCCGCTTTCGTTTTTACTTTGTCTTGGATCGCCCTGAGTGGGTAGTTTTTTGTTTGATTTTTAGCCCGCCATCCGTACCACCCTCCACCCACCCTGGTCCGATCAGTTTGATTTGACTCTAGCCCGCCATCCGTACCTCCCTCCACCCACCCTGGGTTGGTGGTTGTTTAATCTGTAAGGCCGTCCGGAGACCGGCCTTGAGGGGGGGGTAATGTCATGGTTTAGTTTTGATTCGGCTTTGGTTTACTATTATTCTCAGTTTTTCCACCTTGTTTGGGTTTTAATTTGTTAAATTTTAGTTTCCTCCTTCCCTTCCACTCAGCCTTCACTCCACTCTCCTTGCAGTCAGTCACACCTGTTAGTAATTATTCAGTCAGATGCATTTCACCTGTTAGTCTTTCTATTTAAACCTCCCTCTGCCTCACTTTAGTGCTGGTCCATCATCATTCCACACTTCTCCATGCCAGTCCCCGTTTTTTGCCTTGGAAGATTTGTTTTTCTTGTTTAAGGTTAGTCCTGCCAGTTTCTATTGACTCATACTTTGCTGTTTGTGCCTGGAGAAGCTCTGCTCTGTGTCCTGGTGTCTCCAGAGAACTGCTAACCGGACTAGCCATCCTGGAAAGGCTCTGCTCTGTGCTCTGGTGTCTTCTAAGTTCTGCTAACCTGACTAGCCGCCCTGGAGAAGTTCAGCTCTGTGTCCTGGTGTCTCTCAAGTTCTGCTAACCTGACTAGCCGCCCTGGAGAAGCTCAGCCGTCCTGGTGTCCTGGTGTCTACAAACGAACTGCTAACCTGCTGTGGCTACGGGGCTGCTAGCCGAGCAGTTCTGAGCATTCCCGGCTGCCTGGATAGTCGTCAGCTCCTGCCATCACATTCCTCCCTGACCTTCTGCAGTCCTGAACCTCCGGTCTTCATCACTCACCACCCAGCATACTTCCTTCAATAAAAACTCAAACTTTTAGTCCTGTGTGTGCGTCCTGAGTTCATCGGTAAACAAAACCCTGACAGTTAGTAATTAAGGTAAATATGAATCCCAAGCTTTTATCAGAAAAACATGAAATCGATCACAGATTCACTGATGCTACCGATGAGTTGCTCCAAACCTTAAACCAAACAACCGACGTCTTTTGATGAAGGCTGATGAGAAGCTGAAGCACATCATACTCAAGAAAGTAAACTGGCACTATTATAAAGAAAAAACACGTTTGTTTGCAGCTACTTATATGGCAAAATTTTTTAGTTAAACCATTTTCTCTGATCTATTCAATTATTTAACTCTAGAGGGCACTGTTTCGCCGACCCCGCCATAACTTCTGAAAGAAAAGCAGCACAGGGATGAAATTTTTCAGCAACAGCTTTTGCAAAACAACATCAATTTTATATAAACTCTTAATAGAAGGATTGATTATTAATATAAATATCGTTTGCGTTTAGAATATTAAGCATAGACTAAATTGAAATAAGTTAATAAAGGATACCTGATATGAAATGAAATTACCTGTTCATGATATTAATATGTCAAATAACATAATATTCTTTCCATGAACAGTAGTTAAGTCACTGAGGGAAATATGTTTTTTTTTTCCAGAGTCAGCAAAACAGCGCCTCTAGAGTTGCAGAATTTCGTGGAAAATGGTGGAACTCAGAACATTATTGACCTTTTGCTTCTTCATCAGCCATTTATCTAATTCCCTCAGCACATGCAATAGTCTATTAAAGGCTTAAACAGAAGTCTTCAAAAACACAAATTAACAGTAACAATGATATTAATAATGATATAGGCTACCATCATAAAATCATAATAGTACTTGACTGAATACTAATATGTAACAGTGATATTTCAATGCAAGCTCATAAAAAATATTAAAACACACTGGTAACTTATGTACTACTGCTTTTGTAAAACTGAATAAAGGCTTAATTCTGTCATGATTTTGGTTTGGTTATGGTTTATGTTTGTTATTTGAATAATTACTTCACTCTCCTGCCTTAAGTTCAGTTTCTATTTTAGGTTCTGTCTTAGTTTTTGAATAAGTTGGGTTTTATTGTGGTTTGATTTTGTTTTATGTTGTAAGTTTATCCGGCCTGCTCCGACCATTTCTGTCATCAGTCTTAATTCAGTTCACCTGCCAGCATTCTTCCACCCTGTCACTCCCCTTCTCCAGTCACCATTTCAGCTTCAGTTTACTCCCAAGCACTTCCCTGTTCCCGATTAGCTCCACCCATGTCAATAATTAGTTTCACTCCATTCACCTGATCACCTAACTTATACCTGCCTCTGTCCCCTGCAATCTGCCACATCATTGTTTTTTCTGTGCCCAGTAGTGAGTCTAGTTCACCTTTCAATGCTCTCTGTTTGCCTGTTCTTCTGACCCTGTTTGCCTCTGGATATCTGAGTTAGCCTGTCCCCTGATTTTGCATATAGTTTTGTCTGTGACTGTTTTTTTGTTATTTTTGGTTATTGGATGCAGTCTTCACATTTTTGGCTTGATGACCGTTTTGGTTTTTGCATTTTGTTAATAAATTATCTTTTACCTAACCTCTGCTTGTCTGGTTGAATACTGGGTTCCTCTGTCTCTGGTTCGTGACAAATTCAGCCAGGATATCTGGAAAATCCTGACTTAATCCCTTATCTTTGTTTTATGAAACAGTCCTCAGATCTGCAGCTGCATCACTTAATACCTTTAATAATCATAAAGCTTTTATTTATAAAGCACTTTCAGTCAAAGTGCTGTACAAACAGACAAAACAAACCAGAAAATAAATAGATGAATTTAAAAAAATTACAAGATAAAAAGTTAGAACAAATACATCCCACAACAAATAAGAAAGGGAAAACTAGAGTGTTTTTAGCTTTGCATCTCCAGAGCATACCTGTCTGACATCCAGAGGAAGACTGTTCCAAAGTATATAAATGCAAGTGTGAATAAACAGGAAGAGTAACGGAATAAAATAAAGTTTTAGATGCAGCTCACTGGCGGATTGTGGTCACCATATGTGGTCCTAAGGGGCTACTAGGTGCCTGCAGGCACCATGTTAGTGACCCCTGGTATAGATATATTAGGTATGATGCATAATTACTAAAGGGAAATGCTGTTACAGCATTATTCCTATTTCACAGCTAAATCTCATATAGACTTGTAAAAGCACATATTCTCCTGGTTTTGGAATAACTAAAGCATGTTAAAATAGCTATTTTATTAGGAACATCATGGTATTTTATTCAGATTAAAAATATTTAGAGAAAAACTAATAATGATCTGAAACATATTTAAGATGCATCAATTTGTGTGCTTGAAACTATTTTTTTCGTCTGATTCTTTTGTGTGGTCAACCTTCACAGTCCTCAAAAATAATAATCATCATCGTCTTTATTTGTAATTGCAATTTTTAGACATTACATTGAAATCTGGCCCCTGCATTTGACCCATTCCTGAGCAGTGGGCTGCCACTCAGGTACCTGGGGGAGCATTCTGGGACTAAGGGTCTTCCTCTGGGACCCAAAACAACAGACTGGGGGAATTTGAACCTGACATTTTGCAGCCTTCTCAGGACAAAAGCACTTTTCCCTAACCACAAGGCCACCAATCCCCCAAATGATAATAATCATCTTTATTTATCATTGTAATGACATGTGTCCTCTGCATTTAACCCTTCCCTTAGGGAGCACCACTGGGCTGTACCTGGAGAGCATTATGGAGCTAAGGCTCTTGCTCAGGGATCTGAAATAGCAGACTGTGGGATGAAGAACTTGCAGCCTTTCTAGGATGTAAATACCTTCTTCAAAACACACAACTATAACTCCCCACCTGTAAAACTACTACAACTGTAGTGTGCATTTAATAATCAGACTGTAGGTGGGCTATCCATATAAGAGGTTGTTAAGATATATATACACACACATATATATATATATATATATATATATATATATATATATATATATATATATATATATATATATATATATATATATATATATATATTTGGCTTTAAGGTTTTTGGAATATATAATGTTTTACATTTATATTCAGAAATATTTTCCTTCAAAGAGTCCACCTGGGAGGTTCTGTGAGGTTTCTTCAATAACAAAGTCGTGGTGTGCTGCAAAACTTTCAGGTTTTTCTCGTGTTATGTTACACTGAATAACAAACAAAACAAATAAAAATATATTGATGTGTTTATGAATATAAAACGTACTAGACAAAGATGAGATAACTCAGAGGCGGGTCTGCTCACAGACATTATATACGCAGACGCGTCATTGGACGGGTTCTGCCTCTGCTGCGATGCGTCAGAGCATCCGCCATCTTAAATGTGGCAAATCTGCAGTTACTCAGTCACTTAAACAGTATCAGAGGGACTTTAACCACTGAATATATTTTGTATTCGTAGTATTTTTGTTTTTGTAATATTACAAGTTTATTTTCGTGTCCCTTTAGCTTCATTCTCCTGAATTTATTCTCCTAAAGAATAAAAATATTTAAAATATTCTAACCTGGCCCTTTTACTCCAGAAGTAAAATAATTCTGCAAACTGTGACTATTCTGGAAAGGCTCCCTCTTAATTCTCATAATATGACGTCATAACATTACCACTTTTATGTTTTTTTTTTGTTTGTTTTTTTTTACTTTATTTTCCTAGGACTTTTTTTTCTCATATTATTTTACCTCTTTAATACTCCCCCAAAAAGTCTGTTCCTAAAGGTTCACATGTGACACGGTTTTATGAAATAATAAAGACCACAATGTTTAGATTTAACAAATTGATCCTTATATTCATAACACATACACACACACACACAAATATATACACACATACACATATATATATATATATATATATATATATATATATATATATATATATATATATATATATATATATATTCAGGATCCTTCAGATCTAAGATCACAGCAAAAGTCTCCTGAACCAATTTGAACAACTTAAGCTGATGTGATCAACAATGTCATCTCTCCACAGATCACAAATACTCGTACCACAATCTAAGACCAGTTTTCAACCATCAAAGGGTTTGATAATTTTGAGGCCTTTTAATGTTTCCAATAAAAATGTTTTATTGCCAACAGGCAGGTTTTGCTTCCCCGATATAATGTCTAACCCCTGATGGTGGGCATACATCATATTGACACAGGGCACACATGCGTAGTCAGGGAAGTTTTCCCCGATCCGAATGACGAATCGGAACAAGCGTTTAGATGGACGCTGTTCAGAATAAGGGTCGGCTAAATAACCCGTTTAATTCAGAATACAATTTTATTCTGATTGAGCTTCTGATCGGCATGTTTACCTGGGAGATTTTTATTCTCATTTCTTACGCCCATTTAAACATATTAACAGGTGGAAGGCGGGGTCACCAGAGACCACAGGTGGGTAGGGTAGCTAAAAATTGTACTCAGGTAACATATTTTTACTCAAGTAAAAATAAAAAGTAGTCAGCCAAGAAATTACTCAAGTAAGAGTAAAATAGTATTCAGTAAGAGGGTCACTCAAGTACTGAGTAACTAATCATCACAACTGATGATTTAATGTTTAAAAAATATGCAATCAGATAAAATATAAAGTTATCTGCATATTCTTTGTATTTTAAAGACAAACATTTTAAAATATACAAAGAATAACATAAAGAATAACATAACTGCAAAATAACAAATACAAGCAGAAGAAACACAAAGCAATACTTACAGTAGTTAATGTATACTAAACTAGAAATAGATACCAATTGAGTATTTATAGGCTGTTTTTATTATACAAATACTTGTGTTAAATTTGTGCAGACAGTAGAAAATAAACTATGAATCTAAACAGCTTGCTGTTTTTTTAATATAGGAGCTCCAGGACCAGGTTTCTTGTTATGATAGCAGTAAAATCAGTTTTTTATTCCACAGCTGCCTGAAAAGTGTCTGGTTGTCCCTGTGTTCAGGGAGCTGTCAGACTGGCTGGAGGTGAAAATTGGTGGTGATGCAGAATCAGAGGAGCAGACGGACGGGACCCTGAAGACGCTCTGTGTCTCCAGCAGTCTGCAGGAAGATGGACAGAGGACTTGTAAAGTCCACGTTACGGTCAAGGTGAGATTAAAGAAGGAAGCTCAAGTTGTGGAAGAGCTGAAAGGTGGAGATGAAGTCCGTTCCCAGTATTATCAGATTCACTTGAAACTAATTATTCCTCACTGTTATTATTTATTCTTTCCGTTTATTTTAACATTATTCATGTTAGATGTCATCATCTGCAGTTAAAATACCAGCATTTCTTTCTCCTCTCATTTAATGCTGTAAATCAATCACCTCAGTAGTTTCCTCCTGTGTCTCCCAGGCTTCCAGAGGTCCTTTGACTGAAGCCGGTCTGTCCAGAGCGGAGGAATACTGCAAGCTCAGCGGCACCAGGGCCATCATCATGCTGCTCCCTGCCCTCCCTGTCATGGAGTTTTGCAGGAGGAGCAGGACGTCCCTCTGCTCTCCGCTCTGCTTCAGCTCAAACAGCTTCAGCAGATCAACAGCTGGAACAGCCGCTGCCTCTGGTCGTCTTGGTGCCTTTGCACCACGGTGCTGCTGGAGGAAGGTGACTGATGACAGCCGTCCTCCATGTTTCCATCCAGACGTGCAGCCATGGCTCCATGCGTCCATCCTTCCTGCCATGAATTCTAGTGTCTGTCCACACATTGACTGATGATTATATGCCTCCTTCCATCTGTCCCTCCTTCATGCATCCATCCATCCATCCATCCATCCATCCATCCATCCATCCATCCATCCATCCATCCATCCATGTTACCAGCAGTCTCTCACATAGTCACAGTTTTCTTCTCCCTCACAAACTAGAGGAAGTTGATCAGAACCAGAACCGTATGAAGACGTTTTCAGTCGGTGGAACGTTGTTTCAGTTTTTTCTGATGTTCTCTTGTCTATCAGCCCTGATGCTGCTCACTCTGATGGAGGAAGAGCTGATCTCAGAGTACATGCTGCTCTTCATCCCAGACTCAACCAGTGACCTGCAGGGATCCAAGCAGGTAAGACGAATAAAACCCAAAGCTGCTGGAACGTGTCTGAATCGTTGGCTTTCAGTCTTTGGCTGCAGCAAACAGACGTTTTCCACCATGAGGCGGTTTGATCAGTCCTCACATGTTTCCTCACAACATTTCCTCTCCTCTCCATCTGCAGCTGACCCAGGCCGTCCGCTGGCTGCTGGCCCGCTCTCCACCCCCCCTCCCTCTCTCCTGTCAAACCCTGGTGCAGCTCATGGAGGCCAGTCTGAGCCAGGAGTTCTGGCCCAGAGTTTTCTCCAACCTCCAGAACCGGGCGGCCGCACGGCTTCCCTGGCAGGAAGCGGCGCCTGTCGTCCGGCTCTATAACGCCGTCTTGGCTCACGTTGCCCACAGAGTCTCCTCCCAGGACCTCTGCGGCCTGTCGTGGCCCCCCGCCGAGTTCAGTCAGCCGGAGACCCGAGCGTTGGTCCCTCATCTGAGCTGGAACTCTGCGCAGCATCTCTCCTGGCTGCGTGGCGTTATCCTCAGTCTGCTGCTGCCAGAGTGGGAGGAGACACCTGCTGCAGGTAGGAGACCAACCAGGAGGAGAAATGCAGCGAGTCACATCAAGACTGCGCTTATTTAGCTGCTCTTTGCTCTCAGACTGCTGGCCGGATCTCTGCTCCTCCATCTTTGGTTACTCTGCTAAGATCCCAGCTTCACGTCACAGTCAGCCACTCCTCATGTCCCGGCTGGAGAACCTTCTGGAAAGGGTCCGACTTCAGGCTCAACACCCCCGACCCCCCTGATCCAGCCCAGCTGATGGAAACACTGACCTGGAAGAGCCGGGGGTTCAGATTCCCTGGGAGGATGTTGTGCTGATCTTCATGGACCACAAACTGAAAGACTGGCAGCCGCCCGGACCTCCTACCTGTGGAGGTAAAAACCCAAACATGTGGTCCAGAACCTCCTCTCACCTCCTGAAGCTTTTCTTCTAGACAGCCAAACCTTCCTGAGGTCTGTTAAAGAGGATCAGTCTCTCCTCAGACCTCCTGAAGGTCATTCAGAGTCGACCATTTTTATAGGAATATATTTTTATGCTTCTTATCTTTGACCTTTGACCCCGTTTACCCACATATGTCCAGCCAGCCGTGCATCTGACCATCCATGCCTCGGTTTTTCCTCTCTGCATCTCTCCTTCCAGCTGCTGAACTGAACATAAAGAAATCAGGAGCTTTAATCAGGATGTATTTTGTGAATGTCCCTTCAGGTCTTCACGTGTCCTAAAATAAACTCTGTTTTCCTCCTTTTTAAAGACGCAGTGACCGAGGACGGCGAGATCCTGGTTTACTTCCCCACAGCTTCTCTGGAGGGTTTCAGACCTCCTGAAGAGTGGACGCAGGCCGTGGAAAAAACCCACAGAGAGAAGCAGCAGCAGGAGAGGGACGGGTGAGGAAGCTGCTCAGATCCACCTCTTTGATACCAGAGATGTTTCCAGCAGCTTCAGGGTTTGTAAAAGAGATCAAAGCGAGGCTGAAGGGCTCATTTTTTGCTCCAAACAGCCTCTCCTTAATTTAGTCAGATTTTAATTAATTTATTAAAGTTTGTTAAATATGCATTTTTACAGAAAGCGTGACCCAAATCTGGTTCTCACTGCTGAGAATTGATAAATATATTTATTTATGTCAGTTTCTATTGAGCCCAAAAGAATAATCAGAAACTTGTTTCAGGTTTTCCTGCAGAAATCTGACTGCTTTAATTTTTTAATGAAAATATTACAAGTTTATTTTGTAGTTGATCAGGTAGGAACAATAAAATAAATTTTCTGGGTTCTCGAGTGCTTCATAAAGTTTGGACCTCCTGCTGATGATGAAACAGAGAAATGACTTTCCTCCAGACTTTAATTATTCTCTTCTTCTGCATTTAAAGTGTAAATATTGACTTGATTAAAGAACCCAGACTCTTTATTTTCCTCCCTGTTTCCCCTCAGAGCGACTCAGGCTCCCTGCGCGCCGCCTCCTGCTCCGTCTCCAAGACAGAGGTTGTTCCAGAGCTCGGTGGAGGCCCCCGGGGCCCCGAGGCCCCGTCTGGACGTCACTCACAGCCCCTCAGCAGAGGAGCTGCTGGCCCACAAGGTCCTGCAGAGCTTGGAGGAAGAACAGGCTGAGAGCAAGAGGTAGAGATCAGTAAAATCTGCTGACTGCACTGCAGAAAGGCAACTAAAAGGAAAGTTTTCTGGAAATGAGGGAATTTGTCCTTGATTTGAGCAGCAAGTTTAAATGATCTGCCAGTGGAATAAGATATTTGCTCCTAAAAGAGGAACAACTCATCTCCATCGTCTTATTTCAGGTGCAGTTTATCTAATTATCTTATTTTAAAGGTCAAAATACTCATTCCATTGGCAGATAATCTTATTTAGCTGTTGAAATCAAGGAAAAATAAATTAATTTCAAGAACATTTTACTGACTTTTAGATCCTTTTTGCAGTGAGTGTCGGTTCCTCTGCAAACGGACCTCAGATCTTTCTGCAGGTTTCACTTCTGATGTTTTTCTGTTTTAATGGAAATGAGGAGAAAATCCTCCAGAGATGAAAGATCTCAGTCAGGAGTTCACAGAAAGACCTTCGTTTTACAGTCATCGTACAAATATAACCTGTAGAAACGCCCCGGACTCCCACAGCACCCCCACCAGATGACCTGTTGGTCTGAACCGGATCAGAACCACCAGATGACCTGTGGGTCTGAGCCGGATCAGAACCACCAGATGACCTGTGGGTCTGATGGATCTGAAGACGCTCTGGTTTCTCCTGCAGCTGGAAGTCGAGCTTTCCACCGTTTTCTGTCTTTAAACAAATCCTCAGAGAGAAAATGAAGATTATCTGAACAACAGAACCTTCCAGGGAGGTTCTGTTTGGGTTAGAAGAGTTTGGATCTTCTCTGTGGCAGACGGAGGTCGGAGCGATCTCTGCATGAAGCTGTTCAGTACAGAGGTCCGTTGGGTCTCATAAACCTCCTCCTGGGGCTTTTATTTGATCAGATTCTCAAAGAAGTGGATTTGTATCCTAAGTCAGAACCAAGATGGTTCTGACTTCTCAGAGCTGCATCTGGATCAGGTGAAGGGGACAGGCAGGAATCTGAGATAAAAACCCGTTTAGAGGTTTGAGTTTCTGTCCTGCAGCTGTGATAAAGTTTCCAGAACGGTTCTCCAAGGTTCTGGTACCACGTTAACGCTCCGTCTGTGCAGGAGCTTGGAGCAGCTGAGGCGCTGGCTGGACGGCGACCCGTTGGACCATCTGTCCACTCCGCTCTTCATGCCGTCCTCCACCCTGCTGTCCTCACCGACCACCATGAAGGTTGCTCCTTCAGGCCGGACCGAAGACGCTGCTGCAGCCACGCAGGTCTCCTCTCCTCCTCACCACTCCTTTCTTACCTTCAGTTCTTCTTCTTCTGGGCTTATTCTGTTAGTTCTGGTCTTCTTGTCCTCCCAGAGGCCTGAGCTGGATCAGCGTGTGGACGGGCCTTCCTGGTCCAAAGCGCCTCCGGTACCGCTGGCTCGGAGGCTGCAGGACCTGGAGCGTCAGATCCTGGCGAGCAGAGAGGAGGAGCTGGCCTGCAGGCTGAAGCTGAGCGGGCTGCTGAGCATCGTGGACGACTGAAGAGGTTCTAGATGGACCGCTTGCTTCTGGGCTCCATCATGGCTTTAGTTTTTATCATCAGCTGAAATAAAATCAGGATTTTTAGGAATATGGGCTTAAATGTTTTGTTTGGGTTTGTTCCTTTTTAGAGTCGTTACAGTCGGGTTTGTTTCTTTTATTGGACTCAGATGTTAAATTAATGTGTTGAAGTCCTTTTATTTTCCATTGGGCTCAGATATTAAAGAGATATTTTCATGTTAAACTTCAGTTTCTGTTTATTGGATCCATAAAGAGGTCATGTGACTCGTTTTATCTAAGGGGGTTAAACTGCTGTCACAGGAACAGAAGCAGAGATCATCAGTGTGGTTCTGGAGGGTCCAGTTCTTGAGCTACACAGCATCAATGACTGAAGGAATGTCAGGATTTTACTTTCTTTGTCTCCTGTCTCCCTGATTATATCTTTAAAACTTCTTCCCTTATGAGGTTTCAGTGGAAACTGTAAGTTAGAAAACTCCATCAGAGACTTAAGTCCTTAAAACAGTGGCTTCTTCTCCTGATTAGAGAAAACTGAAGGAACTTGTACAGCAGAAGTTCCTCCAACCTCAAAATAAAGAACCAAACTGGTCAATGAGTCTAAAAGCCTCCATGAGTTATCAGTCTGAATAAGAATAAATAAAAAACTGAACAGAACTTTTCTTCTTTTGTGGTTTAAAGAACAACATAGTTGGGCTGAAAAATTATTTTTACTCCTGAGAATAAAAATGTTTTCATGATCTTATGGGAACTAGATTAGTTTTTTTTAAAAGAAAAAGTGTTATTATTTTATTCCATAGATATTATTTTTTTTATATAAGTTAAAAATCTACCAAATTTATGACCATTTAATATCTTTTATCAGCTCATTAGAACAGGAACAGATTCTTGTAGATCTGGACTGGATTCAGCAGAACTGAACATCTGTAGAAGTTGATAAGAATCAACTTCTGCATCCAGAATGACTGGATGCAGCATCTTAGCCATCATCATCATCATCATCATCATCATCCAGGAAATATCTGATCCCTGAAACCTCATTTCCTCTAATTCTCCATCTTCATGGTCTTCCAACAGCACCAATGCATCCACCGTGCAGCTTTATGCACGACTGTTTAATTGCTGCTCTGGCACATCTGTGAAGGGTCCATTACTGCTGAACGCTACATCCAGGTTCTGGAGCAACATCTGCTGCCATCCAAGCAACGTCTTTTTCAGGGACGTCCTGCTTATTTCAGCCAGACAACGTTGATCCACAGTCTGCTCCTGTTACAACAGCGTGGCTTCGTAGAGAAAGAGTCCAGGTTCTAGACGGTTCTGCAGTCCAGACCCGTCTCCTGTTGACAATGTGTGGCTCATCATGAAGCACAAAATACAACAACAGAGACGCCCGACTGTTGAGACACTGAAGTTGTCCATCAAGCAGGAATGGGAAAGATTTCCTCCTAAAAGCTTCAACAATCAGTGTCCTCAGCTCCCAGAAGCTTATTGGCTGTTAAAAGGAAAAGTGAAGCAACACCGTGGTAAACAGAACCTGTTCAGCTTTTAGGAACGTGTTGCAGGGCTCAGATGAAAAATAGTTGTATAAAAGAACAATAGACTTAGACAACTTTATTGTCATTTTGTATGGACAGA
Organism: Fundulus heteroclitus; assembly: GCF_011125445.2. Classification (NCBI taxonomy): domain Eukaryota; kingdom Metazoa; phylum Chordata; class Actinopteri; order Cyprinodontiformes; family Fundulidae; genus Fundulus; species Fundulus heteroclitus. Next base: position 44,003,653 of record NC_046367.1, read on the forward strand.
GTGCATACGGAACAAAATTTCGTTGCATACAGCATATGACAGTGTAAGGGATTACAGGTGGAATAGGCAGCATTACAGCATAAAGTGCAGCACTGATCAGAATGTAGTTTATCAGTTTGAACATTAAATATCTTGTTTTTGTAGCATATTCAACATAAACTGAACAGAAATTGCAAATCATATTTAATTTCTTTTTACATTTTAAACATTGTCCAACTTCACTGGAACTGAATTTATATTTTTAATAACTGGACCAGCATCTCTGTTAATAAAGTTATTTATTCTCCTCATAAGGTATTTATACTAGAATCCACTGATTTACCACAGAATCAGCTCTGAATTATAGACCACAGTACATCATTCTTCCATCAGCGATGTCCTCCATAAAGCTAAATATTTTCTTCAGAAGAACCAAAAATCAGGGATTAAAACTACATGTTGACACATTTTAACATTTACTTTCCTAAAAACTGTTCATGGAAAAAAATCACAGTAAAAAAACAGAAAATGATTCTCAGTAAAAACAATCAAACTGGATCAACTCTGGGTTTCTCCCCAACTCTACGGCTCCTTTCAGGACCGCTTCCTGGGGTCTAAGAGGACACAGGACTTTATACTGATGTCCAAACTGATCAGTGATGAACTGACGGAGCATCTGGCTCTCAGCAAAGCCCCCCACTAACACAATAAACCCAATGTTGGAGTTTCTATTTAATACATAGTTTAGACCCTCTACAATGTTCTGCAGACTGTGATCAAAGAAGGACCTCAGTTTGTCTCTGGAGATTTTGATGACTCCATCCTCCCAGGAAGCTCCTTCCACTGAAGCAAATAACGTTTCAATGTCTTTCTCTCTCTGAGCTCGTTCTCTCAGGGAATCTGGACAGCTGATCTGAACATCTGCATCTAGATGTTTGACACGGTTAAATTCAAACATCATTTTCCGAACCTCACTGGGGAAGATTTGTTTATATTCTCTCCAGACTCCATCAGAGAATATTCCTCTGAGGAACTCCTTGAATTTTTCCTCTCCCAGATACAGTCCAAATTCATTGTCCAGCATCTTCAAGGCTCCTCCTTCCAGGACTTCATGAACAGTGACGCCAAAATAAGTTTGATCTTTAGACAAACAGGAAGAGAATAAAACAGAATAAAGAAGAAATCTCAGAAAACAACCTATTTCACATTCAAACTCACATCCAGCAAACATTAATCTAAAAGTTTACATCAATCCTCATTTATCTGGATTCTTAGTGTGAACAAAGATTTTAAAGCTCGTCTGTCAATAAACATTTAAATAACCGTGTTTAACATTTACCTCCACAGTCGACAACAAGGTACCGTTTCCTGTCTGGGTTTCTGGTCTCCAGCAGAACTTTGGTTCCTCCTGGTTCCTTCTTAAAGTGAACTGCCTCCTGATCTTGGTTCTGGGTCTCCAGCAGAACTCTGGTTTCTCCTGGTTCTGGACCTCTTGCTGGATCTGTTCAAACACAGAAACCTCACTGAGCTGCAGGATGAAACATGTTCAGTGTTTTCAGCTTCAGGCTCAGCTGGAGGTTTTTAGGTCGGTTTATTTCTCACCATTTCTGTCACCAGAGTCTGTGATGCTGGAAAACTATGGAGAAGTTTCCAGATCAGTGACTCTGAGTCAAAGCAGCTCCATCAGAACAACCTTAGAAGGTGAACTAATGCAGTAAAAATGGACAGGGATAGTTTTTCTGTCTGAGTGACGCGTCTTTGACAGATATTGGAGGAAAAGATGCTGAAGGTGTCATGATTCAGTGTTAGAGGAGGTGATGCTACGTCTGATAATAAAGCCCTGAGGCCTGAGATAAGGCTCCATTTAAAAAATGTCATTTAACCAGAAACATTTAATTTCTCTGAAGTCATGAGACTCAGGGAGAGATTGGAGTTGATGAAGAAACAAAACTCAAATGTTTGCTGAAATGTAGAAGAATAAGACCTGAGTAATCATGAATAAAAACAGGAGAAATGTACAAAGAATGTAGTACAGAGGTAGTATTTACAGATATGCTCTTAATATTAAACATCTTAGAAAAATTTGAAAAAGTTGCAGAAAATAATAAATAAACATTCATGATGTGATGACATCTCTCGTCTTTTAATTGCTTCACAGTTTCCAGACTAGTGCGTAAAAATAGAGAAAAAGACTAATTGTAATGTTCGTGTATTTGAATAAACTGAATAATAAAATGCTTTATCCAGATCTCCAGGAGTTAAATGTTGTCCTTTCAGCAGGTCTCAAACTGCTGCATCTCTGCTGACACCTTTTGCTCTTTGGTGTTTCCATCGTCTCCTGACTGATGCATCCTGGCAGAAAACTCTTTTCTCCTCTGAGACGGAGATCTAAGGAGCTCTTTAAGCTTTAAAAACCAAGCTGCAGGTGTTTTCAGCTTCACCAGGATGAAAAGTAGGAGATGAAACATCTGGCAGGGCTTTTCATCTCCTCAGCAGCAGCATTGACAGTCACATCCTTTTTATTCCAGAACCATCAGCAGGAAGTGGATCGTTCCTCACATCCAGCTGAGGCCGTTTGTCTTCAGACTCAAACAGGAACTCAGGACCATTAATCCATCTGCTGAGCTCCAAGAAGTCCTCCGCTCTCATCCCTCCTGATGCCTCATCTGCTGGATGGTCTTTAGAGCTCACATCTCTCCTCTGGTCCGCTGGTGCAGCTTCTCTGATGATGGACGCTCTGCTAGCAGCAAAGCTATGAACCTCTTTGCTTCACTGCAGATGTATTTCAGGACGGAGGTGCTGTCAGTCCAGAAAACAGAGGTCTCAGGGTTCAGATGTAACTCTCCATGAAGCAGTTGGTCCATGAGAACAGAGAGGACAGCTGCAGTGAGCTCCAGACCAGGGATGGTCGTCTGCTTGGAGCAACTCTGGTCTTTCCCAGGAGGAATGTGAGGCCATCATGATGCTCAGTTTGTGATTTAAACAGGAAACTGTAGCTTGTCCCACCTGGCTGGCATCAGAGAAGTGGAGGAGCTGCTAGAACAGGACAAAAGGCTTTAGGCTTCTTGCAACAATCCACTTTAAACTCTGATCTCCTCTCCAGATCATCCAGCTGGTCCATGGTCTGGAGAAATGATGGAGAACAGCATCATCAGCCCAGGTTTCTCCTGCAGAGCTCTTGTAGCAGCAGTTTGGCAGCGATGATGAAGGGAGCAAAAATCCCAGGAGATCAGTGAGCTGACAGGATTCCCCTTCTTCTATGGAGCGCTCTGGAAGAGAGCTTCTGGATCTGAATGCATCACTTTGAGGGAATCACTGCAGTCCAAGAGCCGCTGCACTGGAAGCTCATCTCCATCCATCTCCAACGTTTCCTTTGCTCTGTTGTCTGAGATGTTTGCAGCGCTGCACGGCTGTTACTGAGCCGCCTGGAGAGCCTGAATCCTCCTTTACTGCAGAGAGCTTTAAAATCCTGAATAAATGTTACTGCTTCCTCTTCCTCAGAGGTTTTAAACCATCATCCAGATAAAAATCCTGCTGGATCGTACCGACCCCTTCAGCTGGAAACTGCTGGGATTTGTCTCCTGCTGGTTTTCTTCCTGCATAATCTGCAGAGCTCAGAGAGGACACGGCTCCAGACAGATGGACTTTATCAGATATTCTTTGGGAATCAGTGAAGTGTCGCCATTAGGCCACCAGAGGAAGTGAAGGAAGTTTCTCTGTTTCTCTGGAACATGGACCTGGTGAAACATCTACCAGAACTGCAATGGACTCTTGTCTAAAGCTAGAAGAAGTCCCACAGCTGAGATGGTCCGGTCCTTTAACAGCTGCTGGTTCAGAGAAATCCCTTTAAATGTTGCAGCTCAATCAGAAACAACCAGTTTGTCTTCTCTGGGTGATAAACACCACGGTGGGGTAGATACCAGACTTTTCCTCCACCGTCCATTCAGGGATCATCAGGAACAGTTTCAGCAGATCCATCACAGATCAGGTCCTCCATTAATGAGATGTAATCCTTCTTGAAGCTCTTCTTCTCAAACTTTCTCTTCCAGCCTTGAAGACGTTGCTCTGCAGTCCAGAGGTTCACTGGTTAGATGCAGTTTTCAGCTTTAAAGGGGAAGTCAGTCCAATAATGTCCATCAGTTCATTGTTCTGGATTGTTCATAATATTCAGAAACTTGATTTCTTCTCTGGACATTTCAATCTGCTCTTGTGATGTTTTTTCATTGAAGTCATGATGGTATTGTTCAGTCAATGTTGTTTACAGATGCTCAGCAGAAATCCTGGTAGCAGTGGCAGCAGGGCAGCCTGTCTGGTTCCTCTCACTCTGAAGTGGACCATTGATGACCCGTCCAGCTCTGGTCCAGACTGCATCTGGTGTCGCTTTGACCAATCAGCTCAGGACCTTCTGCTGAATGTCCCTTCTTTCCCTGAATGGATCTGATGGATCAGAACCAGCAGGTCCAGATTAATGTGCAGAACATGGAGAGCTACACATTATCAATCTGGGTTGCCAGGTCAGCTATGATCAGGGATTGGTCCATGAAGGAACAAAGCAAAATGCAGAGCAATGGTCTCAGATCTGTCAGAGCATCTTCCATTTCCAGATCAGAGACTACAAAGAGAGAAGCAACCAGGAAGGTTTGTTACAGATTTACTGAAAAGTGACGCAGCAGATAAATGTTGATTCAGGGAAGCAGAATGCAGAGGCTGTCAGAAGAAAGGACACGTTGGAAAAGCTTGTTGTTCCCGACCAGAGAGGCAACAAGACAAGCCAGCAGACTGGACCAGACATCTAGAGGCCTCATCAGAAGTGGTTCCAGTCCAGAAAGAGGACAACGATGGATCACAGGGGATGGACACAAGGACACATGAACATGTTCAGGACATCCACCGTCCTCCAGAGAAGCTGACAGCTCTACGTGTCAAGATGAAAGAAGGGAAGTTCTGCAAAGAAAAACTCTGTTCCAGACTTTGTGAATCAGAACCAAACATTAACTTTAGTGTTGAACTGTTCACTGGAAAAACTGGAAAAGGAAACATTTGTCCTGAATGTGGAGCAGAAACTGAGAGCAACATTAACGAGTGATTGGGTTCCTTGTTCCAACCGAGATGCTACTTGTCTGATCAAGTGTTATGCCGAAAAGTGCAATAAAACCGTGAGAGCCGACGTGAGTTTTGAAACTGCAAAGCTTTTTAAGCGGAAGATAAAACGTGCACAGCACCGCGTTCATAGACCAATGTGATGCATTCACGAGCGTCAGAAAGCTATGGTGCATTCAGGAGCATGGGGCATTTCAAACTTACAGGGAAAGAGGCATAAAACGGAATAGAACTTAACTCATACAATAATGTATTTATCTAGAAACAGCGTGGGCTTTCTTACAATACTGAATGCTCTAAAATTGTATTTCTGATATTTTTTGATTATGCACATCTGCTTTTTATTCTGAAAAACCTATAATATTACATATAATAAAATATAATATTACAGCAGCAAATTATCAAAGTTTTTCAGGGGATGCATTTTGTGTTCGTCTCTAGAATTCTCGCCGATGATATGATATCATGTGTGTGTGATGAGTGCAAGTGAAATTAAACTGAGATAAGAGATTTCGAAAAGAGCGATATGACTGAAATAAATTCAACATGTAAATTCAATTTCAAATTCCAACCCTGTATTTTTTATCATAAAAATTCGACTTTGTTCGTGAAGAAATGTTACAATCGTTTTTAGAACAGAATTGTGAATAATAATAATAAGATGAATAGACCTCACCTAATCTGATGTTTTATGTGGTGCTAGTAATTCAAATTAAACAACTTTTATGCAAATGGAGATTACCTTACCTTGTTAAAACATGATGATAACATCATGTGAAAAAATAATGTTTTAAGAATAATGATAAAAAAGAAATGTTTTTGAAGAATTGATCATTCACATTTTTTGCCTTTTATTGAATTTGAAACATGCACTCTGACTCTATTGTTTAAATAATCACCTGTCTTGAAAGCTTCCAAAATATATCAGGGAGAGTCTATTTTTCAAAATTCTCCCCTCCGGGGCTCGGGCACCGGCATAAGTGCACCCTCCTAATTGATAGTGTGCGGCCTGCTACTTTAAAAAAGTTTGACTGCCCTGCTGATAAACCTTGTTCTGTGAATGTAAGGGTTAATGGGAAGCAGCTGAAGATGGAAGCAGGAGCTGCTGTCTCTGTGGAATCTGAGAGACCGTACAAGAGTAAATTTAAAAGCTGAACCTGTGAACTAAAACCTTAGAGCCAACAGTCACTGAGGCTGAAAGGTAAACTTACTGTGACTGAGCTGCAGAGGCACTAATCTCACACTGAACCTGCTGCTAGTAGAAGGAAATGGCCCAGCCTTCCTGGGAAGGGACTGGATAAAACAGCTGAAGCTGGATTGGTCTCCTGTAAACGGAGGAACTGAGAGTTTAGAGGAGTTATGGAACAGATACTCAGAGGTATGTGAGCTCTAGACAAGGTCACTGGTTTTTAAGCAGAACTACAAGTGATACCAGGGACCATTACCTAGTTTATAAACCCGGTTCTGTCCCTTATGCCCTTCAGGAAGCTGCTGAAACTCAGTTAATCCAGATGGAGCAGATGGAGTTATAACTCCTGTTGATCACAGTGAACGGGCGACACCCACACTGAAAATTCCTGAAGTGGATCAGTCAGGATCTGTGGGGATTATAAAGAGTCAATCAACCCTCTGCTGGAAGTGGATCAGGATCCTATTCCAGAACCAAAGGATCTATTTACAACCAGCTGGAGGTGAGAACTTCACAAAGTTGGATCTATGACAGGCAGATCAGCAGGTAGAGCTGAACACTACATGGATATTAACACACACAAGGTTGTTCAGTAAACTGACTTCCTGATGGAGTTACAAGAGCTCCTGCCATGTTTCAGGAGTTGATGGACCAGGTTCTTCAGGGTTTAGATGGTGTTCTCTGTTATCTGGATGATAAACTGATCACAGGACGTGACGCCAAAAGCCCCATGAGAAACCTGGAAGAGGCGTTAGAGGTTAAAGAAGCTCAACCTGAGGGTTAAAGCAGGAAAATGTGCGTTATTCCAGCCTAGTGTCTCATAGCTGGACATGTTACTGATGCAGAGGGAATTCACCCAATGACAGGGAAATGAAGCCATAGCTGAAGCAGCTGGACCTACAACTATCGCAGAAAATATTCTGCAAACAAAAGTGGAACAAAATTCCTCCTCAGAGATTTAAAAGATTTATTCCCAGAAAATAAAAAAGGTTTTTGAGTCGAGACTATTATTAGATTTAGGAGGAAATTAACTTTTTACACACATATTGGTTTGGATATCTTTATATTATTTAAATGATATGTTGACTTATTATTTGTATTTATTCAGTTTATCGATCATAAATTGATTGATGCTCTGAAACATTTAGAACAAAAATGTAACAAAAACTTAAATATTAACAGAAGTTATCAGCATCAACAGGATCAAACAGATCATTAATAATTCATAACAAAGCTTGTTTTATGGTGAATGTTTGTATGACAGACTTTATAGATCCAGACAGTACCGTTACAGCTGGTACCAGCGCCTGCTGGTTCTGGAGGTTGATCCTGGGAGGTTCTGCTGTGGTTCTGTGTGATGAAGCCATCAGGTGGAGGCTTCAAACACCAGGCCAAAGCTGCTGCTGATTCCAGAGCAAACACCAGTTTGTCTTTAGTGTCTTCTCCTACAAGACCTGCCTGGAGGAGAAATAAAAAGTCTGATTCTTCTGAACATTTCAGAGCTGCTGGACTCTTAAAATCATGATGTTACCAGAACAGCAGCTTCTGTTATGATCCGTTTAGTAACATCCTTCAAGCTGTCAGGAACAGTCAGCACCCAGGTGAAGTCAGAGGCTGAGATCTCTCCTCCTGCTGAATGGTGTTTGATGGTTTTCAGAGCATCGTCCTTCAGGAACCTCAGAACTTCTGTGAAAACCTCCAGGAGCCCCATTACCATGTTATTGGCTGCATATTTACCATCACGCCAGCTGGCCTGTGAATAGATTCATTTTTCAGGTCAGTTTGTCAGATTACTGATGGTAAACTACTGCAGTCTTAAAGCCGGTCCAAACAGAAACTGTTATTTTGTTCCTTCAGGTTTTTCTGCCTGAATAACAGATTTAAAGACGAACAAACAGATTTTACTGGTTTGAAAAACTGATCAGAGCTGGATTCTCTGTTTTTATCTTTGATTTAAAACACAAAACTAATGTGTTGTAGATAGCTTTATGGTTTTATTAAGTCACATTTATCTATTTATCACATTTATAAAGGAAGTCTCTGCTTTTCCACAATGTTATAAACAGGATAAAATAAAGACAACAGCAAAGAAGTGGGTCTTCAGCAGAGAATGTAAATTTTCCAGGTCTGAGCTCCTCTGATATGGAGAGAAGATCGTTCCATAATTTAGATGCAGGGACCAAGAATAATGCAGAAGGTTAAAGGTCATTTAAACACTGGTTCCTAGTTCATTAATGTGTCTGTTTAGATACCAGAGAAAGTCCTGATTTAATTAAATCAATTATAAACTAAGATTCAATCTAGAGTTTCCTTCTGTGGAGCAAATGGAGGCAACCAGCTTCTTCATGCCTGAATTAACCAGACAGGAAAGATGAAAAATAATAAAATCTAGAAGCAGTGAGCAAACATTCAGACCTCCTCCTGGTTGTCATGTAGAGGCTGGGACTTCCAGCAGCAGCTGAGATGTTGACCTCAGTCCTCTGACCAGAACATGATGTTGACATAAATCTCTGAGTTATTCTGCTTCTTGAAAACATTTGTTGCCTTATTTCCCAGCAGTGACCAAAGGACAAAGTTAATCTGCTTTATTCCTTTAACAATCCTGGAAAACCTGGAAAGACCTCCCAGACCATGACCTTTGACCTGTGAAAGTAAGGCCCCAGTAAAAGTGAAACCACTTGGTAAATTAGTATCGACAGGTGAGCAACAGTAAAGGAGCTGTAGTCAGTTAGATGGCAGAGATGTGAAGGAAACAAGGAGGATTGGTCATTTCTGACCTGATCTGGAGAGTTTATCAGCAGCCAGACCTTAATAGCTGCTCAGCTTCACCAGGATGCTTCAATGAGGAAATTATATTCCTCCACAAAGTTGTTACTGATGCCTGAGCTTTGCTCTTGGAGTTCTTCTCTAAACTGAACTTAAATCAGACTGATGAATAGAAATCCTCCCTGAGTTATTAAAATTACTTTGTTTTACTTCTCATGTTCATGAACATGAGGTCAGTCAGCAGAGATGAAACATCAACAACAATAAGTTGTTTTTAATATTTTGTGTCTGTAGACAAATAGAAACATTTCAGGAAAGTTAACAAAAGTGTAAAAACTGCAGCAGCTAAACAGGATCAGTCCAGAAGCTCAGATGATCAAAGCTGTTTAAAAATCCTCATTTAGTCACGATCACAGACCGTCATCTGTCTCTCAATAAATAGATTCAGTTTTAGTGATGAATTCAGATATTTATTATACGGATGTGAAGATTAAAATTAATTCATCAAGCTTGGTGCCTCAGTGTCTCTGAAATGGATACAGATGTTTGTTATTTAATGTTTTACATTTTTTTTTTAATATTACATGATTTACAAGTTGCTGTAGAAACAGTTTTAGGTTTAACTGTTGATTTTGTAATATTGTTAGATATTAATGATTTCCATTATAATTCACACATTTAATGGTCCATGACATCACTGTATAAACCATTTCCTGTAGTTCACATTGCTGCAGATTTCATTAAAAATAACCTCAGCTTGTTTTTCAGGCCAAATGTTCCTCCTCAGTAAAAGGTTTGTGTAATGATTGGTTAAACTGAACCCAGAATTCAGCCGGACGCAGAGCTAATGCTTGAAAAGGGGTTTATTTACAAGTGGAGGCAGGCAAATGGATAACCAGAATTGCAGGGAAAAAACAGGTAGGGTTGGCTGCGATGAGCAGAGTAAACCGAGGGAAGTCCAGATGGGTCAAAGCACAGTACCAGCAGTGGGTCAGAACAGTGGGTCCAGTCTCGGTCCTGACAATTGACAGCTTCCCCAGAGCCTCACGGGAGAGTCCTAATACAGTTATTGTCGGACAGGCAGGATCTGATCCACAAAACCCAACCAGAGGGTTTTGGACAGGCAGACAGGAACAGGACGGAAACAGGCAGAACTTGGACAAAGAGCAGAATAACTGATCGGGCAACAGGAAGGCAAGTAAGCTGGTTTGAATAAACAACTGCTGGATTGCTCTTACCGTAGGTATTAGTTGAGCTTGAGAGACGGGATCAGATGTGACGTTCTGGCACTGGAGACTGATCAGAACGGAGTTTAAATGGAGGTGAGAACAGGTGAAAACACTGGAAGTTAATTGCAGGCAGGGTGGAAACTGAACAGGTGTGCTGAGTGGATAATTAGATCAGCTCCAGTGCCAGAAACGTTACAGTTTGGTTGTGGTAATAATATAAATCTCTACCAAGCTGACTTCACTGCCTGTTCTACCCGATACAAGGAGGCTGACCTCCTCCTCCCCCTGCTCTTCCTCCTCCTCCTCCTCTTCCTCCTCCTCCTCAGCTAGGGCAGGGGTGGGCAAACTTTTTGACTGGTGGCCACAGTGGGTCCTTAAATCTGACAGAGGGGCGGGGCCAGGAGCAGATGAATTAAGTATGTGTGTAAACTACTAAAAATTACATGTAAAGCCATTGCATAAAGGTTTTGCCTTTAACAGACAGTAAAGCATGAATATCCAAGGCTTATTGTACAAATTATTTTCCAAATGTGTTTTTTTCTACATCATAGTGAAATCATGTTCACTTTCAGCAGGAACAGTGCTGCTGGTCTCCCTTTTTACCAGTGCATCAAAGTCTGGAGTTAGTTTTGTTGTGGTAAATCTCAGGATAGAGCTCAGATGTTGGTCTGTTAACTTGATCTGTGATGGACTTTGTTGAAGTTCATGATGGTGAACGTCTGCTCTCACATGTAGGCTGAGCCAAGCAGCATCTTCTGTGTCGTCCTCCACAGGTTTGGAAACGTGGCTTCATTAAGTGAAGTATAAAAGTCCTTTAGTTTAAGAGAGTTGAACTTTAAATGGAGTCAGACTGAAGATCTCTGAGTTCCTGCTGCTTCAGGATCTTGTGATGATGGACAGGACACCAGCTGAAGTGACATTTTCTTTAAAACCAAAGAACTGATGGCAGAATTCTCTGTAGGTCGCTCAGTAATTTTATGTATTTTTTCATGTGTTTGGCAGCCTCTGTTTGCAAGGCTAACATGGGAAAATGAGATTTATTTGAAATTTGTTCAGAGAATGATTGAATTTGGATTTAAAGGATTTGATGTGTGTACATTTTGTGCACAAACTGATCCTTCCCCTCCTATCTGTTCACCTGTGGATACATTTTGTTTATCTTGTGAATTTTTTTCTAAATAGCTCTTAAAATTGTACTGTCACACACTTTAGTTTTTCTCTCTTTTTAATTCTGTTATTGTACATTTTTATATTTTGCCTATTTTGTCTCAGCATCTTTGCATTTCAGCTTGTAAAGCACTTTGTTCACCAGTTGAACTTTTGAACAGTGCTATATAAATAAACCAGAGACCGAGGACCCAGTGTTCAGCCACACAAGCAGAGTTTGAAATAAAAAGCAATTGATTAACAGAACCAAAAATTGGCACCAAGCCAAAAATGGGAAGACAGAGTTCAGAACTAAGACTATCCATAGCTGACACCCAATGTTCCCCTTAATTTTTCATGTGTCTGAGCAAACACACAAACTCCCTGAGCGTTCACTTGACCTCTGTGAGCAACATCACACGAGCACACTGAGGGTCCATTACACCTGTCCAAAACCTGAGATTATATTGAGCTACATGGTTTAATAAAACAATCAAACTACAGCAATAATTTCTCTTAGATTATTTAGTTTAGATAAAACTGATTTAGCCCGATTTAATGAAAAAGAAAAAATTCTTGGATTTTTTTAAAGAGCTGTATAGCTTATTTTTATTTCAGAGTAGGGGTCTGACAAGGAACAACTGAGAGATGTGTCCATCTTTTAGAGTTCCACTCCTGTTTCCATTAAATTATTTACATTTTCTGCAGTGAGATTTAGCTTTAGCATGTGGTGTTGTGCAGCCTCTCCTCTGTCAGTCTGCTCCAGGGCAGCTGTGGCTACTGTTGAGAATTAAAAATATATCTTAGTTGGGGTTACTGAGGAAAGCAGAGTTGGGTCTGTCTTTTCCTGCTTCAGCGTAAGATAAACATGGAGTTTTATTGTCCTGAGGGGGTGGTCAGCAGGAGAGGGGGTCAGTCATCCTCCCACTGAGCCATGTAGGAGGAGTTTAAAGTTGATAAAAGGAATGTCTTGGTAAAACTTACTTCAGACAGACAGACTTATCCACCGGTGAGAACAACATCTTGTAAATGGTATGTACTCTGTCTCCATATTTAATTTCTATGAATTAAATATGTATTTAAATCGTTCTACCTCTGATCAATGATTCCTTATTTTATTGTCAAATCTTAAACCGGGGTAAAAATGGGCCTTTAGTAGCGAAGCAGGATTAGGCCAATAATAAATAAATCACAATTTGGTTAGCCGTGACCCGGATGTGACATTAAAGTGGAGGAACCTTTTGAAATTGGGCACGAAGAAGTAATCACTTACAGCAAAACAGGGTCGACCCGAAAAAAAGTAAGGAGATTTTGATTCTCCTATTGGCTAAAGATTAGATGTAGGCTAAATCAAGTGTTGCTGTAAGTGAGACGCTTTCTTCTCAAAATATCAGAGGCTGAACAGTACAAATAGGTTTAAATAGAATTTATGTTGAAACCGAGAAATGAGAGAATGAGAGTTATCTGTATGTCCACGTCGGAAAACCGTAAAATAAGATAGAAATGATAAAAGAGATAAAAGCCAAGAAGCCGTTAAGTTGTGAGGCTGTTGAAAAATAAAATAAAAGACAATAAAAAAGATAAAATTACAAAGATAAAAAATAGTCTCGGAAGTTGGTCGCTCCCTCTCCATGACTGACGAGTCTGGGGAAATTTTAACACTGAGGTGGAACGTTACCTCGGAGAAAGGGGACTCTCCAAAGAAACGTAGCGATAGGAACGGCCAAGAATACAAAACCATCTAAAAGTTGAGGCTAAGACAGCAAGACCTTTAAAGTGAGCTGTAAAAGAAGATAAAAGATTAAAAAAAGGGGCCCCAAGGGAACATTTATATTGTTCTCTAGCATCAGAACGGGGATTCTGATTGCACGACGATTAGACCGAGGTGGTATTTAAATGAATAGTTGGTTTTGTCGAGTGGAAGGGTATTAAAAGAAGACCCTCTGCGCGCGCAAGGCTGTCTGTCTTAAACGTTGTCTGTCCTGGTCGGTTTAACAATTTTATTTTGGTTTAAATGGGATCCATGGTTTGAATGATTAGAAGCTTCGGTCTGAGTCTGTCTCTGTGTGTGCGCGGCTTCGAAGTCTCTTGTGTATGTGTGTGTGAATTTCTCCACGCGCGTGGGCCTAAAGATAAGAGCGGTGACTGGGGCGCAGTTTAATTTTGTTAAGTAAAAGTGATAAGTAACAATATGGGTGAAACTAAAAACTAAAGGGGAATTTGGAAATCATTAGAAAAAAAGGTTGATGCATTAATGATGTTTGTTGAAGTGCAGGAGAATTTCAATGCAGTAAAACGTTTGAGGTATTGGCTGCAAGCTGATTGGGTGAGTTGCATTGGAGAGAGACCACGGCCTGCATTTTGGTGAGTTTTGGAGAAAACTTTTTATTTTGAACTGTAGCCTAAAAGTTAGAAAGAGGTTGGACGTTTGGTAAAGTTGTTGAACATTTGGGAGAACATTAAACATCTGTTTGAGGCATTATAAATTGGGAAAAAACAAAAAAGGGAAGATGCCTTATGTTAGGGTTGTGATGAATGGCCTCTTTGTCCTGGAGGGAAAACCAACACGGACACGGGGCTGCCTCTGTCCCCTTGTCTTTCTTGTCACACATCACATGAGGTCAGGAAGATTTAATCACGGTCTTGAGTTTACAACATGGGGGTAAACACAGAAGGGAGCAAGTTTCATTGTGGGTGATGATCAAATCACCAGCTTCATGTGCAGTTAGATAAAGGAGACATTCCTTATCTGGGGAAATCATTTTATCTAAGGTTAAAAACAATGGTACCTTCCTGAAGGCAAACTCTTAAAACAAACCAAATGCCTGTAGCTTGATAAAATAAAATGATGACATTTATATTTTTCTAACACCTTCTGTTAGAGTGTAATTTTAACTAGCGTTATCTATTGCAAAATAGCGTTTTAAAATGCCTAATGAATATATATACTTTCAGACATGAAATATAATTTGCGATTAAATAGTGATTAAAAGGTTTTCATTGTTTGATAGTCCTAGTTATAATAAATAAATAAATAAATATAATCCGTCAGACTTCAATCTAGCTGTTTACTAGAGAGTAGTAAATCCTATCAGCTTTGCTCATTTGCAGGCCTGGGAAAACCACATTAAGCAGAACTAAACAGAGTTAAAAGTTGGGTTAAACTGTACCTTAATAGTGTGTGCAAACAAATATTGGGGTAATTTGACAGATTTTGTTGACACTGCATTTAGTCATGAGTCAGTTTTGAAGTTATCCTCAAAAGAAGCAGCTAAAATTGAGGACTCTATGACCAATGTTATTGGTTTGCATTGTTTTAGTATAAATACTGATATTGCAGAGCGCCAGAACCTAGTAGAAATAGACAATATTACGGGATCATCACAGGACGGTCCCCAAATTATTCATTATATGTAATCACATTTTCATGGTCCCACAAAATGCAGATGCCCTTGTTACACAGTAATTTAGAGCCCGAGGAATCTTTTTTCTTTGTTCATTTGGTAATGTGCAAATTCTGGTGAATAAACTTTTCAACATCAGTTGCTGGTGATTGTTTGTGGCCGGCAGTATTTGACTTAACAATTTACTAAACACAGGCGCATAACTGATTTTAGAGCTGTTTTAAAATGTACCTTTGGTGTTTTTTATATTGTTTTCCTTGATAGATGGAGTTACACAGCATTTTCTTTATACACTTTAGCAGAAAGTTCCTGAGTTTGATTGGGACTCTTGATATCTTCTGAAAAAATCAGTAGGATGGATCAAACACCCAGGTGTGGATCCTAAATAAATCAGTCCAATTTAGGGGATTTATTTAGAGTAATAGTGTTAAAAAAAAACAAAAAAAAACATGTCCTCTTCAATATCTCAGCTGATGATTTTAAATCTTAATACGCTCGCTCAGACAATATTTGATACACCATTTGCCTGTGACTCAAAGGAAGGGTGATACACAATGCTTGAGTTTGTTAATTACTAAAAGTTGGTACAGTTATTGGAAAACAAAATAGGAAGGAGTGAGAGTAAGCAGCTGATTCCATCGAGAACTGTCTCTATTTTAATTTAAGGAGGGGGAGCTCCCTCCCCCCTGTTTTTCTTTTTCTATCTTAATTTTGTTATAGGTCTGTTCGTTCTGGAGTATGGACACGTCTGACATGAGACGCAGATCGGTGCCGATTTGGGGTTGGAAGAATGAAACTGAGCATTTACAGCCGATATGTGTGTTGTGGGGCACCCATCACATCTGGGACAGTTGCTTACGCTGGACACTGGGCCAAGGACTGTTTCACATCACTAAATCCTGGCAAGAAGTCCCAATACCACCTCACCTTCAAGAAGGTCAGTGCCCCAGCAAGGGGATAACGCTCCCATGAACAATGTTTCCTCACCTTGGAACAATGGCCAACACCTATGAACAGCACAGATCCTAAGCTGTCAAGGAAAAATGACTGTCTGCATACACTGGAGTTGCATGCCTGATCCAGTTTCTGAGTCGTGGACCAGAACTTTGTCACTGAGGTGCGTCGACAGCGAATCACTGCAACACAGTGGGGGACGAAATGTGGAGTTCCATACATGGAAGCTGTGAGTGCGACGTCTAAGCTCCAATCTCTTTTCTGCCTGATCTGCTGTACATGTCAGTCCAGTCCATCTCAAGGACCACAGACTGATAACAGACTTTTTGTTAAGGTAATTCAGACTTCTATTTCTACCACTATACTTCTGACCAAATTTAATGGAAAGTGATTTCTAATATTTTTTCTGTGTCTCCAACTTTTTGTTGAGCTTCTAGGCAAATGGATTGGTGCAGGTAATAACTTCTTAAGGCAGCCGATTGAGCAGATACGAACACTACAGGTTTGCGGTTTTGAAAAATATACTACTTTCTCTTAAATTTTTTACTATATAACTGATATGTTCCTTTTAAACATGAGTTTTAATTCTATTATGTCCAGGACCGTATTGCTCATAATTGACAGCAGAAGGTGTATTTTACCATCACAATTATTAGCAGAAAAGCACATTAGATTAATTATTATTTCAATGGGTAAACTGATCTTATACAACTTTTTGGAGGACTTCTAGTAGATCTGTGGGATTATGAAATTGCATTAAGTTTTGATCTGAATCCAGGATATAAGGCAGTGTTTTTCATGCTTCAAGTCAGATAATTATTTGCAGTTAATTGATTCCCTGTGATGACTAATACTATTCTTTGTTAATGTTTTGTAACAAAATTAATTTTGTTCCAAGCAGAGGGATATGACATAAACATTTATATGATAACACTGTATCGTAAAGTTATATAGACCTTAAACTTTATATCAACCCTTGGCACAAGTAAACAGAAAAACTACATAAACTACAAAAAAACTGGATAAAACAGAGATAAACAGAGGGTAACTTAATGCATATTTAGTTTACTTTAAAATCATTGGTGTGTCAGGTAGGTTTGTTAAGGATTCAAAGCCACGTATATCTGTTGCAGTAAACTGGATAAAATGATAGGGAAAAAAATAGGAACTTTTTCGCAGAATACACATCTGAGTATGGAGGAAATGGTACAGAAGTGAGGTGTGGTGAATGGTAATCTTTAATCTTTAATCCAGAAAACATTCTGACATTCTTACAGGATAACAGTGTTATGGAAATATAATCACTTATATATAATAGTGTAGCTTAAAGTAATATAAATGTTAACTTTAACCCAGTGACCTAAACAGATGAGGATGTATGTAGAACAAAGGTTGGTTTCACACTTCAGTGGGCATGTGTCAGGATAAGGATGCACTGAGGTCATATGACAGTCTTGTGAGCAGATAAGTGCATGTCACAAGGTTTTACATTGTTCCAGTTAACACCAGGAACCGAGCTAAGAGAAGAGATTAAATTTAACGGTCAAAGGTTAGGCAGCAGACTCACTGTCTCAAGGAAACTTAGACAAAAGGTTGGTCCAACACAAACGGGCCCTACATGCGTCTCGTTACTATACTTTGATTTCACAACTGCATTAACTAATTTTTGATTTTACAGACAGGGGGATCTTCACCAGAGAGTAACGTATTTGTGTGGTCGTTGCATTTTCTTACAGGACAGCGTAAGGACGGGGAAAATGAAATTGCGATAAAATGTCTCATTAACTATTACATTTCTAAAATAGGATGGAGATGGAACAATGGAAGATGTGAAGTGTGTTTCTTGTGGGAGTGTTCAGTTAATTTCATTACAGGATATGTTTCCATATGACTGAAAGGAGCTTTTCGGGACAGAAGTCAACCTCCGGAATTACAGGTAGCACACAACATTTGATATCTAAACGGTTGTCGTGTAAGTTTCAGGAGACATAAAATTAGGAGAAATGTGACGGGAGTCCACCAACCCCCAACCTCGAAGGATGCGCGCTAAAGTAATCACAGACAGATGTGGTGGGCCAGAGGTCAGGGGCCCATCTGATTCCAGAGCCGTGTGTACCAGCCAAATAGAGGATCCAAGGGGAACAACATTGGACCAGCTTTCGGGTCAGACTGGCTGACTGGAAGGGTTTTCAACTGCCACCCACCCGTGCCATCCGGCAACGGGGCAGCTCGAGGCGCCGATAGCCACCCACGGAGGGGCAGCTGGAATTTTATTTTGTTTTCGTTTTTATTTTTAATAAAGATTAACATACAGTTGTGTGGAGACCGCGGTTGGAACACTGACTCTTTAAACCATCTTCTTTAAAGGCGAGAAGGAGACATCTTCGAGACGCAAGACATCATGACCACAATTGAATGCATTGTGTAAAAGAGAGAAAAGAAATTGAGAGTTTTTGTAATCACTGCATATGTCTTATAAGTTCCATATTCATAAGGTGTTCAATATTAGTATTGTTAGAATCTTGGTTTTGCATTGCATGAAAATCTGTTTTTTATTCTGTGGTTTGATCAGTAGAGCTTTCATGGGTTATCTTTATTTCTAAAAAGACATCTTATCAATCTAGGTTAGGACTCTTAAAGTCATATTTAGATCATATAATAGTTTCTGGTAGTTGCACATTTATCTTAGCTTTGCACCTCTCGGATAAAGGTGCTTACTTTTCTTAATTCTAGTAGGTTAGAGATTCAGATAGGTTTAGTAGCTTTTTAGCTTATACTTGGGTTATTTTACACTTAAGGGGAACATTTGAACTTCATTTGATTTCATAAGTCGCCAACAGAGGGGACAGTGGGTTACAATATTACATCTTATCATTTACATTTTGTTTAAGGGTTTCAAGACATAGACTTAGTTTAGCCTAGTTATTGGTTTGATCTTTGAGGGATCAAAACAGAGGGGTTGTTGAGAATTAAAAATATATCTTAGTTGGGGTTACTGAGGAAAGCAGAGTTGGGTCTGTCTTTTCCTGCTTCAGCGTAAGATAAACATGGAGTTTTATTGTCCTGAGGGGGTGGTCAGCAGGAGAGGGGGTCAGTCATCCTCCCACTGAGCCATGTAGGAGAAGTTTAAAGTTGATAAAAGGAATGTCTTGGTAAAACTTACTTCAGACAGACAGACTTATCCACCGGTGAGAACAACATCTTGTAAATGGTATGTACTCTGTCTCCATATTTAATTTCTATGAATTAAATATGTATTTAAATCGTTCTACCTCTGATCAATGATTCCTTATTTTATTGTCAAATCTTAAACCGGGGTAAAAATGGGCCTTTAGTAGCGAAGCAGGATTAGGCCAATAATAAATAAATCACACTACTAACGTAGCTCACCACCGTCAGGGTGTGAATGGGTGAATGATTGACCAATGTAAAGCACTTTGGGTTCGTCAGATGATTCATTTCAATATTCTCAGCCACACATCACTTTTCTAATACAACAAGGGAACGCTCTCAGTTCTGAACAATTTATTTCTGCTGCTCCTTTTTTTATATACCAACGACGACTTTTTAATAACATAGGAGACGCAGAAAATCTTTCAGAGGCAGCTGTATGTTGTACTGTCAGGATTGTTACTGTTGCACTCAGTTATAGTTTAAGGGTGTCCATAGTCAGAGACCCACATAATTAATAACAGAACTTTACAGAGTGAAAGCAATAATTTATTCTGTGTCAAATTTTGGCACTTCCATGTCTACTTTTCTATTCATATATTTTAGTTTCCATTCACCTATTTTTCCCCCCCAACACTGTTAGGGCTACTGCACATTTCTTCACTTAAATAACACTACCTTTACTTCAGCTGGAAATATACATATAGCCTATATAATTAATATAAAGTGAGGTTGGAACAAATTAAACACTTACAAGACAATGTCAACTAATTTTTAGAAGGATGGGTGACCAATGCTTGCAAAAAGATGAACATATCAATTATTCAATAACTCACACCATCCCAATATTAATTGCATATGTTGAATACAGACAATTAATGATTTAGTTGAGTATGTTTAAACATAGGAAAACTTAGAACTTAACCATACCTGATTAAACTTCATCAAGATTGGCTGCCATGTCCGTTCAATGCTTTTTGTAATCAATGCGCCTCCCCACTTCCCCCTTTTGTGTTGAATTAGTGAAGTGTGAGAAAACAGCTTTAATTCTCCATGAAATAACTCTCATATCGAGCCAACTCGCTTTTTCAGCAGCAACAGCATTATTACTTATGGTTAAATGTTCTCCATATGCCTTAATTAAAAATTTCTAATTCCGCTTACGGAAAATGCGCACTTTAAGACTTTTTTCCTGTCGTTGCCATGGTGAAGCACGTTATCTGCGTTCCATTGATCATGACTTCTTTCATGCTCGTGGTCGCGTTGAAGTCATGGTTGGTTGCACAGACATCATATACGTAGATGCATCGTTGGGGGCAGGTTCGCACGTCAACGTCACCGCCATATTGTATGTGGCAGAAAAAAGTTAAGTTCTGTTATTGTGAACGTGGATCAGAGAAGATGCCTCATTCCTGTGCTGCATGGAAATGTATTCGGGCTGATTCACTACTTTTATCTCCCTTCTATAAACTAAGGCTGCACCATGTTGCAAAACTGGACACACTAAAGCTGCAGAGTGGCAACACTAGGAAAAAGCTGTGCAAGACCATTCTTTTTCAAGGTTTTTAGCTTGCATACAGTACTACTGTATTTAGACATAGATGTGCATATATAGATTGTCAAGTATTATAAATAGGACAAATAAGTACCTGTGTGATTATATATATATATATATATATATATATATATATATATATATATGTGTGTGTGTGTGTGTGTGTGTGTTATGAATATAAGGATCAATTTGTTAAATCTAAACATTGTGGTCTTCATTATTTAATAAAACCATATCACCTGTGAAACTTTAGGAACAGACTTTTTTGGGGGAGTATTAAAGAGGTAAAATTACTATTATGAGAAAAAAAAGACCTAGGACAATAAAGTAAAAAAATAAATAAACATAAAAGAAAAACATCATATTATGAGAATTAAGAGGGAACATTTCCAGAATGTTTGCAGAGTCTCCTGGAGTTTCACTCCTGGAGTAATAGGGCCAGGTCAGATTATTTTCTTTAACGGAGTCCAGAACAAAGACGCACAGCGCAACCTGCCCAACTATAAAGGCGTCACAGCCCCACCCATCAATCAGTGGTGCGCTCCGCATCAGCACCTGCCGCTTACAGAGCAGGACCGTGGAACACAATTTCACCAGAATTGCAAAATGGTACAAAATAACTTGGTTTATTATTATTTTATTTAGAGTTCAGCTTGGATTTTATTTTCTGCGCAGCATAGATTTGCTGTGCGCACTGAAGCCAGATGCCGTGCGCAGTTGCGCACGCACGCAGCTTAGAGGGAACACTGCTGACAACCTAAAATGACACTGGTGAGGAGCAGACCCGGCTGCAGAAAACCAATTAGGCTTTTGAACACATTGAGCTGGAACAAAAATTGCTTATGGGCAGATTGTAAAAAAATGGGATACTATTAACAACATTTGTTGGGCTTTTAGAAAGAATTAAACAAAATATATCAATATAGTCTTTATTTATTTTTTAAATAAGTCGAATCTGTCGATCTGACATCATCAGTGAATAATAGTTAAAATGAATAATATTGGTTGTTATAATAAAACAAGAAAAGAATACTGGTTAATAAAGTGTTGGGTTGAGTTCTACTTATCAACTTAAAAATATTTCATGACTGCGTGTAAGAGAAATGTTTGATTGAGCTATACTGAGAGAAATTAAGTTTATATTAAGGTAGATTTACAACTCATGTTGGGAAGCGTTTTATAAGTGGGGGGTTTTCCGGTTGATGTATCATGACTGTTAAAGAAATATTGTGTTATTTGGTTGTCTGATTGTACATTTTGTTCGGTGCCCGTATGCACAGTTTTTTTCTTTGCTTCAGCGCAGTTGTGTGCTAATGGCATGTTGTTATGTGTTAAATAGTTCTCTGCTTTTAACATGAGAGAGTTTGAGATTTGGGCTTGTTTTTTTCTTTTAAGTTGAGCAGGTTTTATGCTGGTTTGGGTTTCTGGAAACTAATAGTAACATAGGGTAACCTGTAGCGCTGTGTCTTGACTCCAAAGTCCAGCATAAGCTACACGCAGATTAACATGAGCACTGGTGTCAGGCTGAACACAAGGATCAGAACAAAGTAGAGTTCTGTTAGGATATCAACAAGGTCAAGTGGAACGAGCTGTTTATCCCAGAACTGCATGGCACACTTAGATGGCACTGACCCAAAAGATTGGCATATATCTATCAGATACCACCCCGGAGGTGACACAGTTTCTCTGCTGATGTCACAGTTTGGATGTGTACAGCCCTTGCATGGGTGTGTACCTAGATCCCTATATAATGTTTGTGTGATGAGCAATCGAGGCTTCCTGCCAATCAGTAGCCCATCAGCGCTGATGTGACTGTAACTGTTTCTCTGTCTTTACGTAGATAAAATATAACTAAAAGCATACTTGTCTGTTTTATGCATCCTACATTCAAGGTAATAAGTAAGTGGGGGTCGCCTGACTGGGTAAAAAGAACTGGGTCCACCGAGGGTGCTTCACCGTAGACGGGACACGGTGAAACAATAACAGTTCCCTTCTACCTGCAAGTAACTCAAGTCTCTTCAGTTTGGCAGTTTTCCTGCTTGGTTCTGCTCCTTCTGCTCCTAGCTGTTTACTCCAGTTTAGACTTCAGTGCTGGCATTTTAAACAGAAATTAATAGCGCTGCTTCCAGCTCGCTCTCCTTTGCTTCGTTGTCATTTCTTGTAATTGTTTGGTAATCAGACCAAATTTCCATCCCGCTCTACCAACACCAACGGTGACCACAGCCGAACCGCAGCGGCGACTGAAGGCTATGACACAGTGTCCCGCCCCTCTCCAGCTGTGATTGGCTAGCATGTTGCCTTCAGTTGTTGATTTGATTGATTAAATTGCATGATTGACACATCAAAGATAGTACTAATAATACTAGTACTAATAGGACGATGGCCACTCTGAGGTAAAAAAAAGAAAGAAAAAAAAAAAAGACAGCTTCTAGTCCAGGGCGGGCATGGCCCCACAATGCCCGCCCATGCTGCCGGGTCTGGTGAGGAGTCAGGCTGGACTACTAACAAAATGGTAGAACAGGTTAAACTATCCAGGCAAACTGACAGGATCAAAACAGGCAGGCAGGCAGGCAGACAGGCAGGCAGGAAAACAGAAAAACAGGCAGAATCTGACTTACCCTAAATGTGCAGAAAGATGACCTGGCACTGATGACTAGTCTGAAGGTGAAACCAGTGAGAGATGATTGCAGGCAGAGTGGAGCTGAACAGGTGTGCAGAGTGAGTAATCAGACCAGGCATCAGTGCCGAGATCGTAGCATAACTCAAAAACAAGTCAGAGACAGAATAATAACAGAAACCAAACAGTGGCAGAGACTCAAACTATTGCATTAATTGATTTCCCTGTAGCTTTAATTTCAGCTCATTCATGTGTGAAAATAGACCAGTTCATTGTTATTGTTTTGATCCGGGGTTTTCGCGCATGCACGCCGGACTGGTAGGCAAAAGGCGAACACAATCGCGGACGAAAACAAAGAAAAAGACGAGTTTGACGTAGTTTTCTTCTTTAGATAATCACAAGATTGTTTTGAGAGTAAGTTGATGGTTGATGGTATCAGACTGCCAGATCCACACAGCAAAAGCCTGAAGGGACGGAGCGAGTCTGTGAAATGCTGGCCAAGGGTTCCATACGGTGACATATACAGCTACCTTATAAACAGGGCAGGCCAGTACACACGAGAGAGCATGAAAGCCATGAAACCACTGGACGGCTACAATTAATTCATATCGGGACATAGACACCAGCAACCCCCGCGACCCCATGAGGGATTAAGCGGGTCAGAAAATGGATGGATGGATGTTCAGACATGTTTGCATAACATCCGAAAGTGGAGTCAGACACAGACAGTGCCTCAGCAGAGAGGAACACCCACCTGGTAGGTAAAAAAAAGGATTATTTTGGTGTTTTTGTCTTATTTATTCATTTTTGACAGACTCATGCCAGAGGGTTTGCATATATCATACATGTACGTATATTATTACGAAACAAACGTTTACGTCTTGACTTAAGTATATATCCTAATTTTTATTTATATAATTATCTAAGTAGAACAATGACTAGTGCAAAATTAAGTTGTATTTACTGGAGATGAAGTGTAGACTGCAAATTCTGTCGTGGTATGATGGCTCTCACAGTCGATTGGGATTGTCTGCCTGCCTCCTTTTCATTGAAATTATCCATTTCTTTCTTCTTTCTTCGTCCTTCGGTAAACGACAGAAACGTACATCCGACGATTTGGAATGCCTCTGTGTGCAACCGGGAGCACAACAAGTCGTAGGCATTGTTTAGATCCCAAATATAAACTAACTAAAAGTACGCTCTAATTCACCCGTTTTGTCATGTAGTAGACGAGAACAGTCCTGTTTTTGCCGGACGTAGCGCAGACGTCACGCGTGAACTGGTCTATATGTCTACAGCAAAATCAAAGTTACAAAGACAGATCTTGTACCCCAGCTCAGGAAATTCATCAGATTTCCCTATTAACTCCAAAAATGTCCAGATCTTCTCTCTCAGGTCTAACACTCTTAGGAACACTTTGTCCAGACCTAACCAGCCGACACCAGAGTGGTGAATCAGGTCAGACCCGGCTGCAGAAACAAATCACAGGGGGGGCATTCCATTTTTTTAGGGGGGCACACTTTTTGTTCCAATTAGCTGGAACAAAAATAGTTTATGGGCAGGTTGTAAAAAAATTAGGAAACTTTTCACAACATTTGTTGGGCTTTTAGAAAGAATTACTAATAAAATACATCAAAATAGTCATCAAGGTCGGACAGGAAACCAAAACATTTTAATAAAATGCCATCTCCTTCAACTCATACCGGTCGATTTATTTTTTAAATAAGTCGAATCTGTCGATCTGACATCATCAATGAATAGCAGTTATAATGAATAATATTGATTGTTATGATAAAACAAGAAAAAAATAATGGTTAATCAAGTGTTTGGTCAGTGTAAACGCCCAAGACGGGTTGAGTTCTACTTATCAACTTAACAATATTTCATGACTGCGTGTAGAAATGTTTGATTGAGCTATACTGAGAGAAATTAAGTTTATATTAAGGTAGATTTACAACTCATGTTGGGAAGCTATTTATAAATATTTTTTTTCTGGATGATATATATCATGATTGTTAAAGAGATCTTGTGTGTTATTTGGTTGTCTGATTGCATATTTTGTTCGGAGGCCGTATGCACAGTTTTTTTCTTTGCTTCAGCGCAGTTGTGTGCTAATGGCATGTTCTTATGTTTAATAGTTCTTATGTGTTTAATAGTTCTGTGCTTTTAACGTGACAGTTTGAGATTTGGGCTTGTTTTTTTCTTTTAAGTTGGGCAGGTTTTATGTTGGGTTTCGGTTACTGGAAACTATCAGTGAGATAGGGTAACCTGTAGTGCTGTGTCTTGACTCAAAGTCCAGCATAAGCTAAACGCTTATTAGCATGAGGTCAGGCTGAACACTGACTGAAGTAAAAATTCACACTAGAAGAGGTTCTGTAATTACAGCAGGTATGGAGTGCAAGGAGCAGAACAAAGCAGAGTTCCCTTCTGTCTGCAAGTAACTCAAGTTTCTTCAGTTTGGCAGTATTTCTGCCTTGTTCTGCTCCTGGTGCTGCTAGCTGTCGTAGCCAGGGGCGTGCATACATAGACACTAGGTGGTGCTAAAGTACTAGGAAGTTTGCCCTTTATCAACGAAAATGCCCTTTTGAAACTCGTTTTTTTATTTTATTATTAATGTTATTAAGATTTTACTGAGGTCGGTTTTGAAATTATCTTTTGAAAACCTGAGCCATTAAAAACGACTGAAACAATGGCCCGAAATGAGCCACCTCCTTGCGCACACCCGACCAGCCTATCTCTCTTCCTTTGTCACGTGAACTCGCGCTGTCGCCCGCAGGGCATGCCAGATGCGCAGCATCATAGCAGTTCAGTAAGCGTCTTCAGATAGCAGGAACGGTCGCTGACAGGCTGCTTCTCCCGTGCCCCATTAGCCAGGTAAAATACAGATCAAGCAAAATCATTTTGTTGTGCATTAAAATGTCTCATTCAGCAGCACCAAACAAGCATTTTTGCCGACTGGTCACCTGATAAACTAGTTAGGATAGATAAAGCTAGTCGGCTAGATAAAGCTAGATAAAGTTTTACACTGTAGCCCAAGTCAATGACAGATAACGTGAGGACGACCACATAGGCTACAAATAATTTCGGTAGTTTGCAATTGCATATCTATGTGTTAAGACAAATGTTTTCTGTTGTATAGGTTTTGTTAGGCAACATAAATTAACACATTTTGGTCTCTTTATTGTCTTAATTGTATATTGATTTAGTAATTGCAGCACAATGCCAAGAAAGGAGAGGCTGAAAAGAGAACAAATAAAGGAGCTACAGCAGGCAGCACAGGGAAGCAGCTCTTTGCTCTCCTGGATGACAGCAAAGCCAGACGATGACAGGTCAGAGTCAAGGTCAGAATCACTAACTGTTGTGAGCCTTAGTTATATGCTATTGATCTGCTCCTTTGGGTTAATCGTATTGAAAAATCTTAAAAGCTGTTCACATTTTATTTTTAAGTGGTTTGTACAAAATCAGCAGGTATTAAAATAGCTATTATTTTGTAGGCTACCTTTAGTCATATCCACGTGACAAGACTTCCAGTCATGTTGCCTTAATAGCCCATTATTTAAACTAATGTGGCATATTTGTTAAAGCTATTATTATTATTATTATTATTATTATTATTATTGTCATGATGGTTATTATTATTATATTGTAGCCAGTCACAGCAGGGAAGCTCTATACCATCAACATCTACCAGGACAGGAGATGAGGAAGAGTTCAGGGAAGACACAGAGACAGAAAAAGACCACGATGAGGGAGACCAACAGGATGAGGGAGACCAGGATGAGGGAGACCACCAGGATGAGGGAGAACAGGATGAGGGAGAACAGATGGGTGAGGGAAAACAGGGAGATGAGCCAGATGAAAGAAGAAGAAAGATGAGCAAGATAGCGACTTTGCCGTATCCCACAGATCCTTCACATGTTTCAGCGTTTAAAATCAAGGGTGATGAATACATTTCAATGTGCTGCAGTCGGGGCCCATGCCAGCCAGATATACCATACCCAAAAAATACAGAGGGGAGATCATTCCAGAAGCAGTGGTTTTCAGGGAATGCTGGTAATTCCATGCATTGTTTTAGCTGTTGGCTTTTCCACTCTGAGGAAAAATACAAAAGTAAAACAGCCTGGACAACTGATGGCATCAGAAAGTGGAGCACTGCTCTTGAAAAAAATCAAGCAACACTCCATCACAGAGATGCACATGACTAGCATGGTTCGATGGACCAACTTCCAAAAAAAGCTCCTCCAGTCCGCATTTGATGTTTCAGATGTAAAGGGGGTGGAAGGTAGAGAGCGAGAGAGGCAGGCAAAAAGGAACATCCTGACCAGATTGATTGACCTCACAGTGTATCTTGCACGTCAGGGACAAGCATTCAGAGGTCATGATGAGAGTGAGTCCAGTGACAACCGTGGCAATTTCCGTGAATTGGTGAATGTGTTTGCTCGATATGACAGTGTCCTGAAAATGCATTTGGAAAAGGTTTCGAAAGCTAAAGCCACCAAGACTAGTCCCCAGGTGTCACTGCTTTCCAACAGATGCCAAAATAACATAATTGCAGCACTAGCCACATACATCACAAGGGAGATTAACCACAAAGTAAAAGAGGCTGAAATGGTTTCCATCCTCCTTGATGAAACCTCTGATGTCTCACACAAAGAGCAAGTGTCATTTGTTGTGCGATATTTACATGACATGCAAACCAAGGAACGGTTTATTGAAGTCTGCAACGTAGACTCCACTACAGGCCAGGAGCTGGAGAACACTGTGTTCTTCCTTCTCCAGAAGAATGGCCTAGAGCTGAACAACATGTATGGCAAAGGCTATGATGGAGCAGCCAACATGATGGAGGATTTGTGCACACAATGAGAAGGCGCTCTATGTGCACTGCAAAGCCCACTGCCTCAATTTGGTACAGGTGGAAGCAGCAAAGTCCAGCAAACATTTTGTGACATTATTCAACCCGGTGGATAAATTGTATGCGTTTTGGACAGGCTCCCCAAAGCGCCATGCTGCCCTGGTCAAATTTCAGGAGTCCTTGTATCCTGGACAGCGTGTTTTGGCACTTCAGCAGCTGTCAGATACCAGATGGGCTTGCAGGGAAAAAGCCCTGAAGGCACTTCAGAGAAATCTGAAAGCTGTTTTGATTCTCCTTGATGACATCACTGAAAGTGACCCACCAAACCTGGCCAGAGGTGATGGGCAGATGTACAGAAATGCCATCAACTTCATGTTTATTCTGTGCATGGAGATCACCACCCAAAGTCACTGCTATGGCATCAGATTATCTGCAGAAAGAAGGATTGGACCATTCCACAGCCCACAAGGTAGTTGATGGTGTTCTTCACACATTGAGCTCCATGAGCTCTGAGGAGAAATTTGGAGAAATATTTGGATGTGCAACAGAAAAGGCAGAGAGTTTCAACATTCCAGTACCTACTGTGGTGCCTGGTCAAGAGAGAAAACGGAAAGTGCCAGTGCGTTTCCAACACAACCCAACAGTGTCTCAAGTAGGAGCTCAGTTTGAGTCAGTGGAGGCATATTTCAGGAGTAGCGTGTACTTCACCTTCCTGGATATTATGACTGAGGAGATGAACAGGAGATTCAAAGGGGAGAACACTGGAAGCCCTACATCAAGAATCATTGAGTCATTCCAGCCCTTAACTGTACATGCTAACTGGGTAGGCACACCAAACACAGAAGCCATGGAAGCTGTGCACATTCTCTGTGAGTTCTATGGAGAAGATGAGGAGCAGCTTAAGACAGAACTAAAGGTCTTCCACTCCAGCTTTACTTCAAAGAACCTACAAGAAATATGTTCAATACTGAGGGAAAACAATGGCCAGCTGATCTTTCCTGCCTTTGTCAAAATGATCCAAATATATGCAACATTACCAGTGATGACAGCTTCAGTTGAAAGATCATTTTCCAAGCTGAAAATCATCAAAACTAAACTAAGAACCCTGTGTGGAGAAGAAAGGCTCTCTGACCTTCTTCTGCTTGCCATTGAAAAAGACATTGAGGTAAACCACAGCGAGGTCATCAACATCTTTAAAGACATGGCACCAAGGAGGATGCTGCTTTAAAGTAGTACGCTTTAGTCTGTTCTGTTGGTGGTGATTTTTTTCCATTGAAAACTCACATTTAGAGAATGTTACAAATAAAAGTCAAATTTCATTCAATATGCGTGTGATTTTTTTTTTTTATAATTAAGTGTTCCACGTGCGCTAAAAAGTGCCCCCCCCCCTCCTGAGCACCTGCCCCCCAAAATGTCTGTGCACGCCACTGGTCGTAGCTAACCCTCCTAGCGTCAATATTTACTCCACTTTAGACTTCAGTGCTGACATTTCAAACAGAAATGAATCGCGCTCCTTCCAGCTCGCTCTTCTCTGCTTCGTTGTCACTTCTTGTAATTGTTTGGTAATCAGACCAAATCTCCATCCCGCTCTACCGACACCGACGGTGACCACAACCGAACCGCAGCGACTGAAGGCTATAACTCAGTGTCCCGCCCCACTCCAGCTGTGATTGTCTAGCATGTTGCCTTCAGTCGTTGATTCGATTGGTTAAATTGTATGATTGACACATCAAAGATAGTACTAATAGGACGATGGTCACTCCGAGGTATATAAAAAAAAAAAAAAAAAAAGACAGCTTCCAGTCCAGGGCGGGCACAGCTGGCTCACAGGGCGGGCACTGCCCCCCAATGCCCGCCCATGCCGCCGGGTCTGAATCAGGTCCTGATGATCGGCTTCAGTTTCCTCCAGAAACGTAATAAACTGATGATGCTGAAGTTCCTTTGCTGTATGAAGTTAGTTAGTTTTATAACTGGATTAAGAACATGATTAAACTGGAATATTTGCTCACAGGTGCACAGAGATTCCTGATGGATGAAGCAGCTTAATTCTCTCCATGACAGCAGACAACCAGTGATATAAATCCTCTCCCTGTTTGTCCTTTCAGGGACTCCATGGTCAGAAACTCTGTTATCTAAAAACTGTCATTAATCCTCTCATAAAAACCAGGAGCTGATCAGTGTCTTTATATCGTTACTTTCATCCAGGGCCAGTAAATATAACTTAAAGACCTTTTTGATTAACTCGCCGCTATATCTTTATCAATCAGTTCCACGCCCAGAGTCTCTGTCCTTCGTGATAAATTATTTTTTTAAACTTGTCTTTGCTCTCCGGACATAAGACACCTGCTGTCTCAACCATTCTTTTAAAAACTCTCCTTCAGAGAAAGCCTTGCTAGCCTTTGCTAGTTTGAATGACAGCATAAAACTTTCCTTGGTTCTTTAGTCTTGGATCGTAGTTTGTCGATGAAAAAAGTTTTGCTGAGTTTATAAATCAGCCTCCAACCTCTGAGTGTCATGTTTTGTGGATGAACCCAAACACAACCACATACAGAGCTTAGTTTAGAGAGTTTATTGAAGGTAGTGGATGATGGAGGATGAAAAACCAACAGTCTGTACCGGGCTGGAGCAGGAGGATGGTGATGGCAGGAACTGGCAAGATAGACGGACCAGGTGAACGGGCAGGAGCTGGAGAACTGCGGGTGCTGCGCCGAGAACCAGCAGTAAAGAGATTACCTGAAGCACTGGGGCAGCAAGAGAACCAACAGCAAAACAGAGAGCTTACTTGGAACACTGGGGTAGCAGGAGAAGACTCAGGCAGCACACGGAACGGATGGGGTGAGTAGTAATGAGCAGTAATGAACAGACGAACCGACAGGGAAGAGCTAACTGAGGGAGATTTAAGTAGGAGTGATGACAGGTGGAAAGAGTCCTGGCTTAATTAGTGACTGACAGGTGTAGGTGATTACTGGGGTGTGGGAATGGAGCTGTATAGGAGGTGGAAAGTGCCCTGAATATGTTCATGGTGCAGCAGGCAAAGCTGCACCATGACACTGAGCAGCATTCTCCCTTCTTACTGACTGTCTGCTAGCATAGCTGCTGGTAGCAAAGAGCTGAAAATGTATTATCTGAAAACTGTGACCGTTTCTCTGCATATCAAACATACAGCGATGATCAGACTTCATGAAATATATTTCCACTCCTCAATAAACTCTCAGCACTCACTGTCCACTTTTCTTTTCTCTGTCCGGTCATTTTTACAGAAGAGTTCAAAGGGCAAAGCGTGTGAAGAAGTGTTAATCAAAGCCAAAGTGGTTGGAGTCTGCCACCGAGTGGGAAAACGCCGACATTGCAGGAACAAATGCTCAATGAATGAAATTTTATAATATTTTTAATTAGACAAGTTCGGTGGTGTAATATTCTGAGTTCTGTTCTGGTTTTTGTTAGTTTAGTTTTCCTTCTCTCTCCTGTCTTTTATTATCTGGCTGTTTTGAGTTCTGTCTTGTCTGGATTCTTGTTTACTGTTTTAGTTTATTCTGTTATGTCTTCAGAAGTTTCTTAGTTTAGTTTTTTTTATCTGTTCTTGTTTTGAGCCTCAGCACTGATGTCTGGTCTAATTACTTATTCTGCACGCCTGCCTAACTCCACCCCTGCTGCAATCACCTCTCACCGGTTTCACCTGCTTCCACCTCCATATAAAATGTTGAGACCAGACATCAGTGCACGGTTGTCCTGTTGAGTATGGGTGAGTCTCCTCAACATGAGCCTGCTGCGATCCCGGAGCTCTGTCCCCGGCAGAGCTGAAGACCAGGGGCATCTTTTGAGGGTTCCAGGCTGGTGGTCTGCCCCCCCTGGTTCGGTCCGAGACGCCACCTCCTAGGCAGCAGCGCTTTTTTGCAGCCACCTCGCCGTCGCAAACGCCAGCGAGCGGTTGGTCTTGCTGGGATCTTGGTCCCTGTCTCTAGTGGTCATGCGGCTACTTCCTGTCCAGTGGACCAGCACCCTCCGCCTTCTGGCTCGGTTAATCCCACAGCTCTTCCTAGTGGCACCTCAGACAATGACCGCAGGATGTTGGAGGAGAGAATAAGAACTTTTGCGCCGGTTATAAAACGTCTGAGGGAAGCTCTATTTTCCCATTATTCAGAGGAGCTGGAGCAGAAATTAAACGAGGTGGAGGGGCTTTATAGGTCAGCCCTCCAAACATTCTACAGCTGACCTGAGTCTGTCCCCGAGGGTCCGGCCGACGCCTCGGCTCCTGAGTCTGTCCCCGAGGGTCCGGCCGACGCCTCGGCTCCCGTCAAGCCCTATGAGGGGGTCCAGGAGGACCTGCCCCCGCCCAAGTTCCGAGAGGGGGTCCAGGAGGACCTGCCCCCGCCCAAGTTCCGAGAGGGGGTCCAGGGGAACCTGCTTCTTCTGGCCAGGGACAAATCGACCCAGGAGGGTACGTCGCCGACCTGCGACGTGGGAACCCAGAGGGGTTCGTCGTCGACCTATGACGTGGGAACCCAGCGGGGTCCATCGCTGACCTGTGAGGCGGGAACCCAGGTAGATCCCTCGTTCTTCGGATGTCCTGGGCCTCAGAGGGTTCAGCAACCATGGTCTCCTGGAGACTTTGAGCCCCTCGGCTTCGGTCTGAAACCCAGACCCCCTATTGCCCTCATGGACAGACAACTCTGGGAGAGACTGTATTGGATGTCGCTTTCTGAGACCCCCCAGAAGCTGGTCCTGAGACTTTTGGTTGCTAAGGGTCTGACTTTGTCTCCTTAGCAGCCTGTAGCCAGGCTCCCTCCTTAGCAGTCTGTAGCCAGGCTCCCTCCTTAGCAGCCTGTAGCCAGGCTCCCCCCTTAGCAGCCTGTAGCCAGGCTCCCGCACCAGTCGCCTGTAGCCAGGCTCCCGCACCAGTCGCCTGTAGCCAGGCTCCCGCACCAGTCGCCTGTAGCCAGGTGCCTCCCTTAGCCTGTAGCCCGGCGCCTCCCTTAGCCTGTAGCCCGGCGCCTCCCTTAGCCTGTAGTCCGGCGCCCGGTTCTGTCTTTTCCCTTTTCAGGAGTCGGGGACCGAGGGCCCTGCTCCGCCGGCGGCCTCCTGAAATCCTGTCTCGCCTGGTCCGTCCGCCGGGCCGTCCGCCGGAGATCCTGACTCGCCCGGGCCATCCGCTGGGACGACCGCCGGACATCCTGATTCACCTGGGTCATTCGCCGGGGCGTCCGCTGGAGATCCTGTCTCGCCTGGGTCATCCGCCGGGACGACCGCCGGACGTCCTGATTCACCTGGGTCGTCCGCCGGGACGCCCGCCGGACACCCTGATTCGCCGGGGTCGTCCTCCGGGACGCCCACCAGACTCTCTGTTCAGGAAACTGTTTTTGAAGCTTTTCAGTTAGTTTGGATTCGCCCAATGTGGGTTGTTTTCTGTTTGGACTTTTTTGGACTTTATTAACCGTTTTCTGTTTCAGACCCTGACCCTCCGTCCTGGAACCCCCTCCTCCCGCCCAGGCTTATTTATTTATTTTTGTTCTGTTTTGGACTTTCGTACACGTGGAGGGCGTCTGGAATCCGCCCTTGAGGGGGGGGGGGGGCTCTGTAATATTCTGAGTTCTGTTCTGGTTTATGTTAGTTTTAGTTTTCCTTCTCTCTCATGTCTTTTATTATCTAGCTGTTTTGAGTTCTGTTTTGTCTGGATTCTTGTTTAGATTCGTGTTTACTGTTTTAGTTTATTCTGTTATGTCTTCAGAAGTTTCTTAGTTTAGGTTTGGTTTTTTTCTTTATCTGCTCTTGTTTTGAGCCTCAGCACTGATGTCTGGTCTAATTACTTATTCTGCACGCCTGCCTAACTCCACCCCTGCTGCAATCACCTCTCACCGGTCTCACCTGCTTCCACCTCCATATAAACTGTTGAGACCAGACATCAGTGCCAGGTTGTCCTGTTGAGTATGGGTGAGTCTCTTCCTGCAAATTCTGTATGTTGGTTTGCTTTTTGATTTTTGACCCCTGTTTCTCCAGAAACCTGAGCCATTCTGTCCTGTCTGTTCCTGCCTTTTCTGCCCTGCTCGTCTGTTTATTTTTTTGTGCCATCTTTTTGTTCGACAGCCTGCTTGGATTTTTCCCCTGTTTTTTGATTTTGTAATTTAAGAGCTGGTTTTAAAAGAAACCTCTGCTGTTTTTAAGCAAAGCAACAAATCTGACTGCCTCTGAGCTCCTTTGGTTTTCACTGCTAAAGTTCACACGGCCTCATCAGAGCGCAACAGATTATATTAAAGGAGAAGTCCGGTCAAAATCAGAATTCAAACTACTGAAAGTACTTTAAATATAAAATTATTACATACTGTTCAATAAATGATAAGCTTTTTTAATTAAGAGTAATTTTAATTTGAAAGTCCTGTTATGGGGGCAGCTATCTTGGTGAAGAACAGTACTGCCACCTCCCAGTTTGTGACTTCACTATGCGGTATCGGCTGTCGAGCAAGTCCCAATGCCCTATCTGTCCCCTTGTAAATAAATATTCGTTTTCATGCCAAATTAATTTGAACCCCTTAAACAAAGATAGACATGGTATTAAGCATTTAAACTTAAATTAATACTAATTTTACATTTTAGAGACATAAAAAGACAACAAATAAGCATTGAAGTACGGTTTATGGGTTGGGTTCTGCAATGTTAGAAGATGAGTATAAAACTCATCTTTAGAACCAATCTCTGCTCAAAATGGTGATCTGCACCGCCTAATCTACTTTCAGCAGTTATCATCAGTTATTGCAACCGTAAACTGCAGAAAATACGGCCAGATTGGCTCATTCTGAGTTGACTCTGCTGCTGTCAGGAGGAGCTGCAGTGCGTTATGAGGCAGAGGGATATTTCGGCGTCACTTAGTTTAGAGCCAAAACAAGCCACTTCACATTCAGAAACAAGCCCAAAAAAAACCCTGCAACCCGCAACTCATGAAAATTACAAGCGACTTTCGAAAAAATTAGACCAAAGTCGCATAAAATAAGTGGGCTTCGCAACAGTGAGAATTCTTTCTAAGTATGTCGTATCCCTCCGCCGCTCTGGTCAGTAAACAAATGTTCCGGCAAATTCTAAATTATAAAAAAGAAAAACATACCGAAAAGTCTCACTCTCATGTCATCTTGAAGACATTCTTCTTCTAAATGGTGGCTACAGACGACGTTTTTTCTCTCTGGCCAGAAGCACAATGGCAAATCCTTCCTCTTCAAGTAGGTAATCCAACAAAAGAACCCAAGGTGGATCATGAATTGGAAAGGTGAAAAAACAAATGTTTTTTCCACTTTTACCCGATGTACTGGAACATCCAAAGGCCATGCACGTGAGCATTGTTGCTTCAACAATAGCTCTCGCGAATTTCAATGGTGAAGTCCTCTGTAAATCCGAAATAATTGTTTCTGATCGCAGCTGTGTACAACAGCTCCTGTTGAATTAGCTTGTAAAGCGCAGAGAACTGCCGTCCGCTCAGTGCGATGTTACGTCACAGGATGTCATATCAGGCGGTCATTTTTGCCCATATTTGGGTTTTAGTTATAGCTAATGATCCACTGATTTTTCCTTGTTGACCGGACTTCCCCTTTAAATTTAAATTAAATTTGTTGTCATAGCCCCTTTAAACATTTTGTTATAAAGATGAAAAACACCAGAATGAATTCACAGGATTATAATTGAGCACAAACTGCATTAAAAGTGTCAGATTGGGACGATTTCACATCAGAACAACGATTTGTCATGTTGACTGACGTCAAATTTTAATCACATTAATGTCAGAATTCACTAAACATCTGAATCCTTCAATAGAAAAAGTTTAATTTTATTCCTTTTAAGCAACCCAGAAATAAGGTTGTCTTTATTTAATTTATTGTTAATTTGTAATGATCTTTTTCCTACAAGATATTCATTTTTCATCAAGCCTTTTGTATTTTTCATGAAATGTGAAATTGCTGGTTCTGTGTATTTGTCCTTGTTTTTATTCTAAAAAGATATTTCTAGGAAATTAAGGCCTGAAATAATTAGTTTATCTATGTGTTATCCCTAATGTTCCACATGTAGTTTATCTATATAGAGAAGTTGTGTTAATAAATAAGTCTCAAGTCTCTTAGGCTTGCTTCTGAAAACTGAACAAATAACTGGAAGGCTTTTAAATTTTTAAGTTGCACATTTGTAAAAGTTACAGCTTTTGTTTTTGAAGTCATAATTAGGGACAAAATTACAGTTTTAGAAAATGTATTTGTCTTCAGAGTGAGATTTGTAGTCTGCTGACAGCAGGGAAATCTGTTTTTAATGAGGTGGATGCAGTGGACTAATGAGGAGCTGCACAAAACATTATTACAACATTTATGAGATCATGAGTTTCTTTATGAGTTTCTTCCATGTTTCTGCAGCTTTGTCCACAGCCTGGAGATGCAGGAATAATCCCTCCAGGAAACATTTCTCCTGTTATGCCATAATAACACCATGATACATAATTGATCTCAGATTGAATTCTGAACATGTAGTATGGAGGGGCTGCAACATGAGACCCTCACAGCTGGGATGGCCCTTCTTCCCAGCAGGGGTTCTCTCTTGCTAGAAAACCTTCCTCCCACAGACACAGAACAGTGGCGGCTGGTGCTAAAAAAACTGAGGGGGGCGCACAAAAACAATCAAATAAAAAACAAACAAAACAAATCTTAAAAAATAGCACTATTTGAACATGAATTTTGCCCTCCTTTCTTTCTGCCCAGCAAATTTCTCAATTATATTCTTGTTAAAGTCATCTTTTCTCCATTGACAACATGGCCAATACATTCAGCCTGTCCTGAGTCATTGAGTTTCTCAGAAAAGTCTTGATTCTTTTTAGAGTTGAAAAGCACCTTTTAGCTTCTGCTGTGGTCATGGGTGTGGTGATGAGGATCTTCAAGAGCGTGACAGTTTCTGAAAAGACTTCTTCTAGATTGTTTTCCTGATTTTAATAAAATTTGCTGCCATTTTTTAAGGCTGTGTTATGAAATGTGTTACAGCATTTTTGTGGGACAAGATTATACAAAATTCAGTAACCAAATGTTTTATTCCCCATTACCCATAAACTTCAGTACAACTTAAATAATAAAATATCTTGCTGACAAACATTATATCAACATACCTACACAGTTTAGACACAACTAAAGGTATTTCTAACAACAACGCACATCTTTCTAATATATTAAATAACATTACTATAAACCAGTGTAACAGTGATTTTCCACAACAACTCACCCCTGCAGCAATCCTTTCATGGTCTTCTACACTGAGTGTCCGACGCCTCTTCACTGGCTGACTACTACCAACATTGCTTTGTCCAACCATGGAGTGGAGAGATCACTTGCCTGCTGCTGAATTTGTAAATTAAGACGATCAGGTCCAAGCTCCTTTATCCTGTTTTTTTCTTCAACTGAACGCTTTGTAAAAGCATTTTTTTTGTAAAGACAAAACAGAATTTTCTCTCATTTTGAAACAACTCCACTTTGCAAACGTAAACGTGAATCGACCTAACGAACTGCAGCTGCGCTAATGAGTCGAATCGGGGATTGTCCAATCACACAATGTTTAAAAAAAAAAATAGCCAGTACTGACACTCTACCAGTAATGACACAACAGAATGGTTGTGTCCGGGACGCAGAGCGCTGCGCCCTGTGGAAAACCCTAAATAACCAATTAAAAGTCAGCCTCAGATCACGTGCTTGCCCAAGTTGCTGAGCCTAAATTCACACTCATTAGAACGGCGCCCTGCACATAGGAAAGGAAGTGTGCACAATGTGAGCAATTAAATAGAATTATGTATTTACTATTTTAATAAATTCTAACATGTCTATTGGACACACAGTATGAATAAATACATTTCTAAGTACTTTGCAGTTCAGAAATCATTTATTATCTAAACAATTTAAAGGGGGCCGCACCCGAGCGCCCCCTACAGGCCAACCGACACTGACACAGACTCTCTTTAGCTCTCTCTCTTGCAGCTTCTCACTGACTCCATTAGAGAAGGGGGGGAGGAGGTCTCCTTCCTCAGCAGCCATGTGACGGAAGACCCAAAAGCTACATGCTCCCCAGAACAGCCTTTCTGTGGAACTTACCTCCCTGGACCTTCCTTACTGCTGAGACAAAGGAGAAGGCCTGGACCATGAGGCCCTTGTCGGGCCTGACTGACGCACATCCAGCACCTGGGGAACTTCTCGTCGCCCGGAGAACATGTCCGGGCAGATCAGAGTTAAGTTTGCTGTCTTAACCTCAAAATCAGATGCAGGGGAAAGGATCCTGCATGCCAAAAAACAGTTTTGTTGTATTTCTCCTCAGCCTGTACTGGGAAGAGAACCCCAGATGGACCTGTAAAGCCAGCAGAATGACCCGCTGTGGAATACTCAGAAAAACCGCTGCTCAAATCGGGCTTCATCCAAGTCAGAGACTGTCTGGAGGACCTACAGGCCTCCATTCCCTCCCCACGATGTGAGTTACCACATGGTGCTGCAGAGCTAAACGCTAGCCGGCAACAACAAGCCAACAACTTCCCCCTCCTTCAACGCTCCTTCCGTGAATGGCCAAACTGGACAGAACTGACACGAGACAAAGGACAGGTTTGGACAGGGAGCTGAGGGTGAAGTAAAAGGTTTATTGGGAAATGTTTTGTAAACCGTTGGACACATGGTGTTTAGAACAAAAGTGCTAACAGGTAGCTCACACTAGCCTTAATGCTATTAGCAGGCCAGCTGACAGCTTTGCTAGGGCCCGGGACAATGCAGTCTTTTTGGGTCCCCCCTCTAAACCTGCCGCCATCACACACACACACACACACACACACACACACACACACACACACACACACACACACACACGCACACACACACAAATCAACTTAACTGTATACTTCAAGCCCTGTAAATCTCTGTAGTTTATATTGGATATTTTCAACCCATCTATTGAATTTAGTGCACTAGTTGATCTTTTCTTCATAAGAGAACAGCAAGCACTGCAGCCAAAATATGGCTTTTTTTGACCTGCTGTATATTAGCCAGTCTCTAAGCTTGATGGATCATGAAACTGTTGACCTTTCGGGTTAAATTTGTTGTGTTTCCACTAAATATAAGCGACTTTTTACAAAACGTACAGCTTGATTTCATTTACAGTATTTAAATATAGCCAAACGGCGCTACTTTCCCTCTTTATGTCTCTCCGCTCTTGCGGTCTCTCTGTCTGAGCAGCAGCCGCACGGTTGTTTGTGAGAGACAGCTGAGTGGGCGGGCCAGGCTGAGCCTGCGTGCTGATTGGCTAGCGCTGCTGAGCCATGTACAAGAGGGGAGGGGGGAGTGGCAGAGTGCTGTGGCACAGACTCAGAGAAGTTGGTGAAGCTGCTGTGCGCTTTCTGACACTGATTTTAATGGTCAGTCAGAGAGTGTCAGTTTTGCCCCCCCCCCCCGTCCTGGGCTGGGACAACTGACCCGTTTGTCCCCCCCTGTCGGCGGGCGTGGCCATTAGCCTCGCTAACACCCGGTCCCGGACAATTCAAAAGCAGTTTGTTTAAAGCACAAAGCTTAATCGTTCAGCTCTGCCATCCTTCAATGGTGCTATGAGCCTTATCCCCGCATTATTGTTGAATATTAATGTTGGTAAAGGCAATTTTGATAACTTTATGTTGTAACCTCTTAGCCACCGATTTGCTACAGCAACCCCAGAAGCCCGGAGGGAGAATCGCATTAACAAACTCGGTCATAAGGGTTTAAATGATTTTACTGGGCAAATCAGTAACCAGAATGCTATTTTCTCAAAATAATGTTCTGGTTAACTTGTGCTTTGCATTGTGAATGGGTTGAAACACATGTCAAATGTTGTTCTGAATTAGTTAAGCTAATTTAACCACGATTCACATTCTTTAAGGTGAACTTTGGTTCTTTAACTTAAACAAAAATTATTTCATCAAATATGTTTTGTTTAACTTGGGCTTTGCATTGTGAATGGATTGAAATACATGCCAAATGTTTTTAACTCCACTCCATGTTTTTCTTTTATCAGATCTGCAGTGAACAAGGATTCACCGAATTATTCTGATTATGACCAACCACTTTTGTTTTTTCTTTTGTTTGTTTTTGCGTGTAAATAGTTCCCTAGCTTAGTTCCTTTTTATCTTAATTTTGCTTAGTAGTTTAGTTAAGTTTCACGAACCTAGTGGAGAGGATTTGTTAATCGAAATATTGTGTTAATTCAGATAAACTGCATTACATAGTGATGTTCTCTGGATGTTCATTTTATTTCTGTTATTAAATTCTTGGACTTGAAAAGAAGTTGTCACTCCTTTATTCTATGTGTGTGCAGGTTTTGCTGTTAAAAGATCGCTAGTGCTCAAATTCATCCCTTTTAACCATTGTCTTGATATCAGCTTAAGAGCTGATCATCACCAGACAATACTTGACAGAGGTTTATTTAATAAACATTAAATAACTTTTAACAGTGTATAATTGCACAACACTCCTGGTGATGTTATCTCCACTTCATGTAAACCATGTAGGCGTCGTAGCGCTCTGACATGGTTCCAGACATGATCTGGACCATCAGCGGTTCCTTTAATACTTGGACACGGGTCAACATGTGAGACTCACTCAGTTTATTAAAACAACTGATTCAAAGTTTTCTGTCTAAGGAAATCCAGCTGATTGCTCTGAGTTGTTAACTTTGCAGCAATCCCTCATTCTGAGTGTGAAAATGGCAAAAATAGAAAGGACAAAATAGAACATTTATACAGTTCTTACTAATGAAAATTTGAACCGAGAAGACAGACGGTTAAATTAAAAAAATATTGTATTCTAAATCTGTTGCGGGGTATAAATAATTGAATAAAAACTATTAAGATAAAATAAAATAAAAATGAAAGCCATTATACAAAAACTACAAGTACAGAGACAGTTAGAATAGATCATGAAATGAAATAAATGTTAATTTAATTTGTTTAATTGGGACCCAGAGAGTTAAAACCTGTTTTCCTGACTGTAGCAGGAAATCTGTGAAGGGTCAGAGTTCAGCTATAAACTCTTAGATATCTCAGAAAGTGACACAGTTTCTAAATGAGAAGACAGGTCTGGACATAGAGGACACAGCAGGATCCAAGGCAGAAGAAGCTCTGGCTGCAGATCTTTAATGTTACTTACTATGTTCAGGATATCGCTCTTGAAGTCTTCATAGAAATAATATTTCTCAGCTTCTTCTTGTCTCATGTTGCTGTACGCTGTTTTAGCTTCATAACCAAACTCCAGGAATTGTCCATCTTCATCAAACAGGAGGCAGGTTGGAGTCTTTGGGGAGTCCAGTCCAAGTTCTTTACCCCATCTCTTTAACTGGGTCTCACCTCCTTCCTCTCTGGGTTTTAGATTGAAGGCGTAGCCGCTGTATCCTGTACCAAAGTCTATGGCAATGATCGGAGAGTCAGCTTCATGTGGTTGGAAAGAGAAGAAGGTTACAGTCTGAGAAAAGAGACATTAGATGCTAATTTTCCACAATTTGTCATTGAAAATAAACCTCAAACACAAATCCACATTTATTCACGTTTTTAATTTTGATCATAAAATTGAAAATGTAAACTGAAACATCAGAGTTCAGTTATTTCATCTCTAATTTTCCACAGATTATCCTTGTCCACCTGTCCTGATGGACTGGTGACCTGTCCAGGCTGTAGCCCACCTCTCACCCAATGGTTATAGACCAGGGGTTAAAGCGAAAATAATCAGTTTGAATAAAAAATTTTTCCAATCAGCCTATATATTCCTGGATGTCATGCCACATTAGTTACTTCACTTGCTTATTGTGCAAAGTCAAATTTAACCAAATCTGGTAGTTTTACAATATGCAATGACCATTCATGTATCTATGCCACCTTTCAGCTTCAGAGCCTTGTTGTCATCCTGGACAGCCTCTCCATCCGCTCCTTCACTTTCCACATCCAGAACATCACCTGGTTAACTTTCATATCGGCAGCATCAAGTTCTTCCTTTACACTTCAGCCAAACTGGTCCACAGTTCACTTTACAGTTTCAGCTCCCTTCCCTCTCTGTCCTCCAGAAAACCTCCATAAACTACAACTAGTACAAAGATCGCAGCTGAACATTAACTCCACTGGCTCCCTGTCACATTCAATATAAACCAATCTTATGATCATACAAGACCAACCACAACCATGGACAAAGACGGACACATAACCAACACTATGATGACGTCATACATTTTAGTTTAACACATATCGCACATTACAATAATCAGTCTCTGCTTTGCCCGTTATTGCTCAACAATTATCACAACTCATGAGTTTATAAAAAGGCATCATTTAACTTTTTTGAAGTTTAATAAAACTGGTAAATATTAGCCCAGTGACTGAAGACCTGTCCAGGATGGACGAGCCCCCCCCCCCTCCCCCAGGACCCTGTGTGATGTCGAGCCGCGTTTCCCCATCCGACACGGCTTGACGTCACCTGTAGGGAAAAGCCGGTACAGGACTGTCTCAGAAAATTAGAATATTGTGATAAAGTTCTTTATTTTCTGTAATGCAATTAAAAAACATGAAATGTCATACATTCTGGATTCATTACAAATCAACTGAAATATTGCAAGCCTTTTATTGTTTTAATATCGCTGATTATGGCGTACAGCTGAAGAAAACTCAAAAATCCTATCTCAAAATATTAGAATATTTCCTCAGACCAAGTAAAAAAAAAAATTATAACAGCAAAACAAAATCAGACATTTGAAAATGTCTATTAATGCACTCAGTACTTGGTTGGGAATCCTTTTGCACAGATTACTGCATCAATGCGGCGTGGCATGGAGGCAATCAGCCTGTGGCATTGCTGAGGTGTTATGGATGCCCAGGATGCTTCAATAGCGGCCTTTAGCTCATTTGCATTGTTGGGTCTGGTGTCTTTCAGCTTCTTCTTCACAATACCCCACAAATTCTCGATGGGGTTCAGGTCAGGGGAATTGGCAGGCCAATTAAGGACAGTAATGCCATGGTCAGTACACCAGTTACTGTGAGAATCTTATGTCGTCTCTTAACCACTACCATACTTGTGATTTAGTTTACTGAACCAAGCTGAGTGTTTTTCAAGGCTTAGGAAACCCTGCAGTGTTTCGAGTTAATTAGACGATTCAAGTGATTATTGAATAGCCTACTAGTATACTTTTTCACGATATTCCAATATTTTGAGATAGGATATTTGGGTTTCTTAAGCTGTAAGCCATAATCAGCGATATTAAAACAATAAAAGGCTTGCGATATTTCAGTTGATTTGTAATGAATCCAGAATGTATGACATTTCATGTTTTTTAATTGCATTACAGAAAATAAAGAACTTTATCACAATATTCTAATTTTCTGAGACAGTCCTGTATAGAAAATCCGTGAAGGGTGGGATGTTACATCTTTAAAAAGTTTAATAAAATTGCTCAAAGTTTATCAGAAAAAAACATAACTTGCTTTTAAATATGAACATTTTTAATTAGCAAAATAATATTAATGTATTGTGTAAAGTTAAGTATTGTTGAAGGTAATCTTGGCTGCTGTAACGTGTCTGTCTGGCAGGTGTTTTGGGGTTGGAGTAAAATGAGTCCATAGATCCACAGACAGGAGGCTTTCTCAGCGGTTTTTAGTACGACTTGCTTCTACAGTGGAGAAGCCTTTCGCTGCAGCGCCTTTTGGATATCCAACTCCGCCCATCCAAGTCGGCCATTTTGATGACGTCATGCGACTATGAGCTTTCTTAGGCGCAAACAAAACTTTACTGCCCATAGCAAATCGGAAAACGAATGATGTCGGTAAGTGACCCTAACCCTAAAACTTTCTAAAGTTTGCCCTTCATATTTTTACTTTCACCGTGCCACACTTCCCAGGAGTGACGTATTCAAAATGGCCAACTTGGATGGGCGGAGTTGGATATCCAACAGGCGCTGCAGCGATATGTACTTGCTACAGTGTCGCTTCATATCGCGCTCCACTCCGTGTAAAATAAAGAATAACTTCATAAAAGCTTTCTGAGAATCACCTTTCTCTGGTCCAAGAAAATCCATCGTCACGAACACCGGTCCGGACTACACCCGCCTCGCCTTCCTCTCCACAAAGCCCAGAGGTTCCTTTTCTGGAATTTTCTCCCAACATGAACAAAGTATTTAAGATTGGCCTACAGATGACATCCTCTCCATATAGCCACAGCTCTGTGACTAAACCAGCATCTTCCAAAGGCCGCAGAGCCCCAGATCCTCCTCTACGTATCACGGAACATGCCTGTCCTCAAGACCTTCAGATTACTTCGCTGTGATACACAGCGGGCCCTCGCTGCACGTTTATCAGACAAGACAGTTTCAAGAATCAGCTTGGGTCTTTTCCCGGGAATTACGGAATATCTGTGATGATTCGTGGCAGAAAAAAGAAAAACAAAAGGATAAACAGGAACAAATACTTGAAAGTCATTAACTGTCAGATGCAACCTGCCACAGAGACATCATCAACCACCAAATCATATAAACTAGGTTTATTAAACATTAGATCTCTGTCAGGAAAATCCCTTTTAATTAATGACTTTATTATTGACAACAATCTTGATGTTA
Organism: Fundulus heteroclitus; assembly: GCF_011125445.2. Classification (NCBI taxonomy): domain Eukaryota; kingdom Metazoa; phylum Chordata; class Actinopteri; order Cyprinodontiformes; family Fundulidae; genus Fundulus; species Fundulus heteroclitus. Next base: position 44,048,208 of record NC_046367.1, read on the forward strand.
TGTTTTTAACAGAAACATGGTTACATGAATCTAATGAAGAAGTAATACTGCTGGAGTCAACACCTCCAAACTACAATTTCCTTTGTGAGAGCAGACAGCAAAGGAAAGGTGGAGGAGTAGCAACATTGTTTAATGATTCACTAAAGTGTAAAAAGGTGTTTTTGGGAAAATTTGACTCTTTTGAACATTTGGCTCTCAAGGTAAAGAGCCCGGTACGAACTATGTTTCTGAATGTTTACAGGCCTCCTAAGTCCACATCAAACTTTTTTAAGGATTTTAGTGACCTCTTGTCTGTGATATGTGTTGATTATGACTGTTTAATTATTGTGGGAGACTTCAACTTTCACGTTGACAACCCTGAAGACAGAAGTGCAAAAGAACTGTGTGACACACTTAGAAACTTTGGTTTAACTCAGAATGTTAAACAGCCAACACACAAGCAGGGGCATATTTTAGACTTAATCATCACTAAAGGTCTAAACATTTCACAGGTCAATGTAACTGATGTTACCTTATCCGATCACTTCTCCGTTACCTTTGAATGTATCATTACCAGTGACTCATTTAGCCAAAGGGACATCGTAAGAAAACGCACCTTTAAGGACAATGCCACTGAAACTTTTATTCAAGCTTACTCTGCTACTTCAACCTTGGGCTGCAACTCAGTAGATGAGCTAGTAGATAACTTTCAGTCTAAAGTCTCAGACATCATTGACTGCATTGCTCCAGTTAAAGTGAAAGTTGTTTCCGGGAAGAAAAAATCTCCTTGGAGAAATGCTCCATCAGTTAGAAGTGAAAAGAGGGAATGTCGAAAAGCTGAACGCAGGTGGAGAAAGAATAGACTCCTGGTTCACTATGACATCTATAAAGAGAGACTTAACAGATATAACTTACAATTGAAAAATGCAAGAGAATCTTTCTTCTCTGAGATCATTAAGAAAAACATTAATAATGCTCGTGTCTTATTTTCCACAGTCGACAGGTTAACAAATCCTCCTGTGTCCATGGCTTCTGAACTCCACTCCACCAGGGCCTGCAACGAATTTGCTAACTTCTTTACTGAAAAAATCCTAAAAATTAGAGGATCAGTTTGTACTTCCACACCAGCTCCAGAACCAAAGCCGTACTCAGCTGGAACTTATCCTGACAAAATGTCCCAATTCAGCCAAATAAACTACAAAAGCTTAGAGCAGATCATTCAGCAGCTAAGTTCCTTTTCATGCTGTCTTGATGTTCTACCCACAGCTTTCTTTAAAAAAGTTTTACCTGTCATAGCGTCTGATTTGACTCAGATAATAAACACGTCCCTCCTGTCAGGTGTTTTCCCCCAGTCCCTAAAAACAGCAATTATCAAACCATTGCTGAAAAAGAATAATTTAGACAAACTTCTACTCCAGAACTACAGGCCCATCTCAAACCTCCCCTTTATCAGTAAGATTATTGAAAAAGCTGTGTTTCAACAATTAAACACCTTCTTAACAACGACCAGCCGATTTGACGTTTTCAGTCAGGTTTCCGTGCTCACCACAGTACAGAGACCGCCCTGATCAAGGTGTTTAATGACATCCATATAAATACAGACTGTGGAAGAACCACCATGCTGGTTCTATTGGACCTTAGTGCAGCATTTGATACTGTCGATCACTCCATTCTGTTAGAACGCCTGGAGAACTGGGTCGGCCTCTCTGGTACAGCACTCAACTGGTTTAAATCCTACTTAAAGGACAGGGAATTTTTTGTATCAGTAGGTAACTTTACATCAGAGATGACAAAAATCCCATTTGGGGTTCCCCAAGGGTCCATTCTGGGTCCCCTCCTCTTCAATATCTACATGCTCCCTCTAGCCCAGATAATAAAAAATAACAACATCAGCTACCATAACTATGCAGACGACACACAGCTCTACATCACCATGTCACCAGGTGACTATGAACCAATTCAGGCACTGAGTAAATGCCTAGAAGAAATCAATACGTGGATGTGCCAAAATTTTCTCCAATTGAATAAAAACAAAACTGAAGTAATAATATTTGGACCAATAGAGGAAAGATCAAAAGTTAGCACACAGCTTCAGTCGCTTCAGCTAAAAACCACAAATCAGGCCCGAAACCTGGGTGTAGTGATGGACTCAGACCTGAACCTTCAAAAGCATCTAAAGACAGTTACAAGGTCGGCTTTCTATCACCTGAGGAACATTTCTAGGATTAAAGGACTGATGTCTCAGCAGGATCTAGAAAAACTAATCCATGCGTTTATTTTTAGTCGAATTGATTACTGCAACGGTGTTTTCACAGGTCTGCCTAAAAAGTGGATCAGACAGCTGCAGCTGATCCAGAACGCTGCTGCCCGCGTCCTCACTAAGACTAAGAAAGTAGAGCACATCACCCCAGTTCTAAAGTCCTTACACTGGCTCCCTGTATCTCAGAGAATAGACTTTAAAATACTTCTGTTAGTCTATAAATCCTTAAATGGCTTAGCTCCTAAATACATCACAGACTTGTTATCAGCGTATAAACCATCCAGACCACTCAGGTCTTCTGACTCCAGCCTGCTCTGCATACCTAGAACCAGAACCAAACATGGAGAAGCAGCTTTTAGTTCCTATGCTCCAATTATCTGGAACAAACTTCCAGAAAACTGTAAAAGTGCGGAAAGCCTGAGTTCTTTTAAATCAAGATTAAAAACACATTTGTTTAAAATTGCCTTCAACTGTCCTAGTTAACTGAATCACCACTTTTTTGTTCTATTTTCTATCTATATTTTATTCCTACTTGCTCTTATTCTGTTTTATTTTGCTATGTTTTAATCATGTAAAGCACTTTGCATTGTCTTTGTACTGAATTGTGCTATATAAATAAATTTGCCTTGCCTTGCCTTGCCTGGTCTCACCCAGTTAGAACCGTCTCTCCAGTCCATATTGTAGCTGCAGTTTATTATTTTTTATGTAGTTTTCTTAATAATCTGTACACATCAAAATCCCTGTCATTTTATTAAGTGTCCTGGTGCGCTCATCAGGTGGAGCTGCTGTATATTGACTGATAGCAGCTCTGACTGCAGCTTTGCCTTCTTTCTTCAGACAAACACAGGTGAAATTATTTTTTTTACTTTTCCAAATCGGACCCAGTCAAATGCGGGACATTGTTTCACATTCAGATCCTCTTCAAAAAAAGCGTGTCATGCTAAATTAGCTGAGCTAGCACTTTGCTCTTTGACATTTAAATAAAACGTAACAGCGAATAATGAGGAGGTCCCTGGTTGATTTATCAGCTAAGTTACTGGCAGCGAGGGAATAAACACTGAAAGGTGACGTGTCCACAGGTGGAAATAATTCTTTAATGAACTGCAGGAGCAGCGACAGACACGCTTACCAATGGAAGTTGTTCAGATGTTCAATCCGCTCCACTTTGACCTGCTGGTTTGCATAAACCCAAAGAAAACCTATGACCACCGCTACTTTCATTCATACCATCTGGGGGCAGTTTGAGATGCTCTTCCAAAAGTTAAAATGATGAACACCGATAAACCTCAGACTGGCAATGTTCGCTTTGCAAAGACCTGCCCTACTCTCTTTCTGATTGGCTAACGTCCTGGTTCTGCCAGGTTTCATTGGTTGAGAGCAGCTTCAGTTTAAAACCTTGAATAAAAAGTCTAGACGGAACATTTTGCGCTCATTTTCCAAATGAGAACTTTAACCCCTGATATAGACACCAGCCCCTCCAGGCCATCCTCAATGGAGAACTTGGTTTGAAGGACAGGATGGATACTGGTACTTCTACATATTTAATGATTTTATATAAAACCCAGGAAAATCTTGTTTATTAGCATGTATAATGAATCTTGTTTCTATTATTTATTACATCAGTTTCTTTGGAATGAAGATTATATTTTGTAACATTTATTCTCCATCTAACCTTCATATTAATGACTCAGAACAAACACCATCTCCTCTGGTTTTATTAAAGATATTATCATGAATAAAATGTGAACTATATTTACAGTACTGACCTTTGACCTTGAGCAGCACTTTTTTCTCAGCCAGGATTGTTTCCTTCCTGTAGACGGTGCAGGTGTAGATTCCTGAGTCTCTGACTGTGGGGTTCTTCAGGGTCAGACTGAAGTCTCCAGATTTATAATTTTTCTTCATCTCTGTTCTGTTTATAAACTGCTTGTGTTGATAGTCTTTGTAGCGAATATTGTCAACCATCTTGCCACTGTTGTTTCTCCATATTACTGTGACTTCTCCAGACAGACTGACTGTAGTCTTAAAGGGCAGCAGAACAGACTCCACTCCTGAATCCACCTCCACCTTGTAGACTGAGAAAAACACAAAAGATCAGCTGCACAGACAGCAGGAGAAATGATCATGTTGATGTTCACAGTAATGGAGCCTCAGTATACTCCAGGAGAGAACCATCTCAGTCACAAGGAGTAACTCGGGATTTTATGACTAGGAGTTTGTAGAATGGATGCTGACAGAACTTTAAATGACAAAGAAGACTGTTTATAATTTATTTATAAAAAGAAACCACAACAATCTTTTCAACTTTTCAACCAATAAATCAACATCACTGCTGCCTCCTTCTTGACAGGATTTAAAATCAGTCGACTGATGAGTCAAATGCAGAGAAATGCTTTCAGTGACTTTGTGTCATCAGCCTGTAATGATGGGATGGATTTGTGTTTAGAGGTTAGAGGAGACGCAGAAATGTTCAACAGGACAGTCAGAAACTCAGGATAACTCTCAGTGTTTGTCCTTTAATTAAACTCACCTTCATCATCCTCCAACACCTGGTTGGACGACTTAAACATTATCTTTGCATTAGACAGATGAAATTATTAAAGTCTCATATTGAAGTTTTAATTAAGAGCTATCATTTAATCATCATTTTATCTGATGGTCAGGTTCTGCAGAACATCTTGAATTTATTTCTCAGCCTTACAAATGTAATCCCTCAGTGAGACTAATGCTGTAGAGAAGGTGATTGGTCTGTAGCTGAGCTGCTGTGCAGGTTAACCAATCAGATGTTGACTTTAACTTCTTCTGTCTGGCAGAAATGAAGTGTTTCATGATGTATTGTAGTACAGGAAATACAAAGTAATTAAAATATTTCTGTATGATATGCAACTGATTCAAATTGTATCAGATTTTGCTATTTAAAATATTTAGAAATTAATTAAAGAATAGATTTATATTGTGTTTATATTTACAATTCTGGATTATGTCTCTTTTAGGCTCCAACAGCAGGAATATTGCCTCAAAAGTCCTAAAAGATGGTATGAAGCAGAGAGAAGAGGACATGAAACTGTTCTTCAGCAGGAACAGGGTAGCCTGCTGGCCTGCAGGGTAGGTGATGGCTGGAGCTAAAAACAGGAAAATCCTGGAAGGAAACCTGTTAGAGGCTGAAAAAAACTTGAGACTGAGGTTCATGTTCCAGCAGAACAACGACCCTAGACATAAACCCAGAGCTATTATGGGGTTGTGCAATTATACACTGTTTAAAGGTATTTAATGTTTCATAAATAACTCTGTCTTAAGTATTGTTCGGTGATAATCAGCTCCTAAGCTGATATCAGGACAACGGTTGAAAGGGGTTAATTCGAGCACTAGCGATCTTTTAACAGCAAACTTTGCACATACATAGAATAAAGGAGAGACAACTTATTTTCAAATTCAAGAATTTAATAATGTCAGGGTGCAATCTTGCCTGCTGCACCCTGAACCTTCCTCCTGCCCTGCTCCGTCTCCTTCCACTAATCATCTACAGCTGTCAGCTTCTAATCAGCACGGACTCATTCCACCTGCCAGCCTCTCCATATAAACCCTCCTCAGTCTGCTCCTCACCGCCTGTCCGTCTTCAGTCTTCTGTTGCACCTCAGCCAGAGATCTTCCCACGTTCGGCTGAGTGTCAACTTTCCCTAGTCTGGCTAACCTAAGATTCTCGCACGTCTGGTTGTCAGAGTTTCCCGTGCCAGCCTGCACCTCCAAGGGTTCTCCGTGCTGCACTCCTGGTCCTTCTGCAGCTCTCTGCGTCCCAAGAACTCTCTCTCTCTCTGCTGCTGGTTCTCCTGCTGCCACAGCGCTCCAAGGACTCTCTCACCTGCTCTGGAGGCTTCCTGTTTCTGCGGTGCAGCGCCCGTAGCTCTCCAGTTCTCCAGTCCAGCTCTCACCATTCACCAACTCCATCCAAGTAAAGACTCTGGTTTTCTTCCTCCACAACCATTCAACATTCAATAAACTCTTTAGAACGAAGCTCTGTGTGTGGTGTGTGAGTTCGGGTCCATCAGAACAAAATTACTATCTAATACTGTTTATCTGAATTAACACTATATTTCGATCAATAAATCCTCTCTACTAGGCTAGTGAAAATTAAAACACTAAGCAAAATGAAGATAAAAAGAAACTAAGCTATGGAAATAATACATGCAAAAGTAAACAAAAGACAAAACTGTTGGTTACATACTGTAACCCCAAATTTTATGAATATAGTCTTTGCCCTTTAAGGCTATCGCTAGTGGGTTTATCCCTTCGCAAGCACCGAAAACTTTAGTCCACACCCACCTGCTGTGTGGGCCCCACTCCGGTCAGTATCAATCAACTCCCAAATAGTTTCTTCAGCCATTTAGGAACCAGTGAGGCCCAGATCTTAAAGGGCTACGCCAATATTCATACAATCTGGGGTTACAGTATGTAACCAACGTTCTGTTTCATATCGGCTTCACCCGTTAAGGCTCCTGCTAGTAGATTAAAGGTGAAGCAGGATGAGGTCCATGCCTCACTGGGTCCAACAGAACCACAAGTCTAAACCAGCTGTTCTCACAAGGAGCTTCACCTCAGCCTCCAGTGCAGCTGAACCACCGAGAGGATAAAACTCTTTGTTCAGGACGGAGGCTGAATGACAGACCTGAGTCTGTGAACAGTGATAACAAAGGTTATAAACTGTAACAGTAACAATGAGTAGAACAGGCCAAAGGCTCACAGAGATAACACTCTTCAGTCATTAAGATTGCATCCTCTCTGTAGTGGTGCACACCACAACGAAGGGGTCTGGGCAGAGGTTGAGACCAAACCTGCTGCTGATGACGAAGAGGACAAGTTACAAACTTTAACCATCTAACAATAAACAGAGCAGGTGAACAACCCCTGAGAGGGGCAGGAAACAATTAGCAGCTGAACCGTGATGCTGCAACATAACCATGCTGCTCGTTTCTGTCTTCATCATCTCATCAAGATCAACACAAAACAGCAGAAGTCGCCAACTGGGACTGGAGAATAAACCTTCCCACTCCAGGTGGGAGGAGGTTGTCCAGGTGAGCGTAATGATCATTGTGTCAGAACTCTGAGAACAGAAGGAGTCATGGAGAAAACTAAAAGATCACGTAGGTAAAACCTGATAAATGAGCACAGAGATGACCAGGAAGCTGCTGTGCAGATGTCCTCCACTGTCATTCCTCCATGCAGCGCTGTGGAGAAGGAGATCCCTCTGGTGGAGTGAGCTCTGAGCTTCTCTAGAGGCTCCAACCCAGAGGAAACATAAGCCTGAGAAATATCCTCACACAGCCAGTGTGAGAGGCGCTGTGCAGACAAAGGCTGTCCTGCAGAGTTGTCTCTGTAATGCACAAACAGGCGCTCTGTGCGGCACAGTGCAGCCGTGGACAGAGAAGATGGTACATGACTTCCCCCTCAGAGCTGTGAGGAGGAGGATAGAAGACATTCAGAGTTATCACCCTAGACCTGAAGAAGCTTGTGATGCTCTTGGGTGTGAAAGATGGATTAGGAAGCAGCAGAGCTGAGCTGCCGTCCCCCTGTACGCTGAGACAGGAAGGAGCAGCAGAGAGGGCGGACAGATCACTCACTCTCTTTGCAGACGTCAGAGCTAACAGCTGAGCTGCTTTCAATGACAAGAGTTTCACTGGAGCCTGATCTAAGGGCTCAAATGGCGCTTTAACCAGAGAGCGCAGGACCAGCGCTAAATCCCACTGAGGAACCAGAGGACGTGACACAGGTCTGTGTCTGCGTACACCTCTCAGGAAGCGCTTTGTCAGAGGATGGTTAAAGACTGTTCTGTCACCAAAACCTTCATGACAAGAGGAAATAGCTGCAGATTAGTCTTAATTGTGCTGAGGGCTAAATTTCTGTCCATGAGCTGCTGGAGAAATGTTAATATGCAGGCTAGAGGACAAGATGGGGTCCACGCCTTTCTCCGCACACCAGCACTCAAAGCTTTCCATTTTGACGCATATAGCTCTGTTGTAGAGGCAGCCTGTGCTCCCTGAATGGTGCGCACGACTTCTTGCTGAAGGCCGAGCCTCTCTAAGCGCTCCGGTTCAGCGGCCAGGCCCAGAGACGCTGGGCTGGGTAGCTTCTGATCGCCCCTCCTGCCTGGAGGAGCTCATCCTTCCTCCACCGCAGCTGCCACAGGCGGCCTGACAGCAACTGCTGCAGGTTGGGGAACTATGAAGCTCCTGTGCGCTCGGGGGCTATGAGAATTACTGGAAGCTGTTCGCCGCGAACCCGGTTCAGGAGCCACGGTATCAGTGGAACCGGAGGGAAAACGTAAAGGAGCTTCTGTGGCCACGGAGGAGCGAAGGCGTCCACTCCTAGAGGAGGATCCTCCTTCGGGCTCAGAGAGAACCACAGCTGACACTGTGGGTTCTCTGGTGGGGAGAACAGGTCCACTGCTGGCCTGCAGATCCTGCTCCAGATCTGAGAGATCAGGTCATGATGGAGGGTCCAGTCTCCGTGACGAGGAACCCCTCTGGACACGATGTCCGCTCCTCTGTTCAGGACAGCGGGGATGTAAACTGCTCTGATGGAGAGCAGGTTGGTGCGTTTCCAGCACAGCAGCCGTCTGGTGACATTCAGCAGCTGAGCGCACAGCGCCTTGTTGGTTTATGTACGCCGCTGCGACCCTGTTGTAGGTGTGGATCAGAACCTGCTGGTCCCGCAGCAGAGGAGCAAAATGCTGAGTCAGCTTCAGTACAGTGAGGAGCTGCAGCACGTTTATGTGGAGAGACGTGTGGTCTGGCCACTTCTCTCCCACCACCTGGGACAGACACGTTCCCCCTCAGCCTGACAGCGTCTGTGAACACCGGGACGTGTTACGTAGGTCTGCTGAGGGGAACTCCCTCTGACAGAGTGTGTGTGTGTGTGTGGGGGGGGGGGGGGCAGTGTGCCAGGTCGGCTCTCACTGACGGAGGGACTGGAATCATCCGCCTCTTCTGGTGAACAGGGTCTATGCGCAGGCGGGTAAACCATCTCTGCCTCATATGAAGCAGAACCAGCAGGTGGGCCGCTGACATCATCCCCAGCATGACGGACAGAGCTGTCACTGTGCTGGGAGGTCTGAGCCGGCGGAGCAGCGCTGACAGCGCGTCTGCTCTGGGCTGTAAGAGTTTAGCTCCATCCTCAGATAAACTACCAGCTGGGACGGGAGAACAGAACTTTTTACCAGCTCATGGAGAAGCCCAGTGGTCGTCCAGATAAAAGAGGATCCTCATCCCTGCAGAGTGCAGCGGCTGCAGCACCGTTTCCAAGCATCTGGAGAACGTGCGTGGAACCAGAGAGGGACCGAACGACAGGCGGTTGTACTGATAGGGAATCCTCTGGAAGGAGAAGCGCAGATACTTCCTGTGTTTCGGGATGATGGGAACATGGAAGTAGGCGTCCTTCAGATCTATGGAGGTGAACCAACGGTTCTGGCGAACGTTTTCCAGCAGCCAGGGGCGGATTTAGGAAATTTGGGGCCCTAGGCAAAGAAAGGCATGGGGCCCTCTGAATTGTGAAGACAACACATAAAACAGACCCATTATACAGATACAGAACTTTTAATAGAATAGACATACATTATTTTTTCTACCTTTTGTCCCTCTCTTCTTGTCTGTTTTCTTGTTGTTTTCCTCTGTTTTCTTTTGTCCCTTTTTCTAGTAGACAAGCCATGATCTGCTTATCTGTTCTCCATTTTTCAGTTGAATGAAATAATAGCTGGAAGTAAATCTGCGCCTTGGAAAGATCCTGTCCTTTACCTGGAGCGGTCCTCTCAGTACTATAGAGCAGCATGGACGATCAGACAGCTGATTGGTCAGAGCTATGTCATGTTCAGGAAGTAAACTGTGCTGACTGCTTACCAGCAGAGTGGATGATGCAGGACTCTCTCAGTCTGGTGGACCAACATCATTATCAAAGCCTGGCTGGATCGCCTAATGGTAAATCCTCCCCTGCCAGGAGCTGTCTGATTGTCAGCATGTGGAACCGTCTCTCCACGATGGTCTTGTTGAACAGGGACAGATCGAGGATGGGTCTCATTCCTCCCGTTCTTTTCAGGACCAGGAATTAACGGGAGTAGAACCCCGTGTTTTCCTCCCCGTGGGGAACCCTGGAAAGGACGTCTTTGTCCAGGAGTTCCCGCAGTTCTGACAGGAGAGCAGCGCTCTGCTCTGGAGACGCTAAAACCGTCTCCTCAATGCCTCTGAACCGTGGGGGATGAGAGAGGAACTGCAGCGTGTAGCCTCTGCTGATCAGTCTGTCCATCCACCTGTTCAGGGAACATACGCGCCGCCACTCTGAGCAGCTCTGAGAGCAAACGAACATTTATCTGCTGCACCGTTGAGCTCAACGCTACGAGCCTAGCTAGAGCCCCTGCTGCCGTCCTCCTCAGAGATTCTCCGGGAGGTATGGGGGAATTACTCTGCCATAACCCAAGATCACAAAATTTCTATTTCAGAAAAGAATTTCATCTTCTTGCACTCAAAACTTGTAACTATCACCACGCCCGCTGACGGGGGGGGGGGACAAACGGGTCAGTTGTCCCGGGCCCAGGACAGAGGGGGCCCAAAACGGACCCTCTGATCAATAAAATGGTCAGTGTCAGTCAACGCGCGCACTAACTGCAGCAGCAGTGTCACAGCTCTCTGCTGCTCCCCCTCCCCTCTCGTACATGGCTCAGTGGCACCAGCCAATCAGCACACAGGCTCAGCCTGGCCCGCCCACTCAGCTTCTCTTCACTCGACACACAAACAACCACGCGGCTCCTGTTCAGACTAGGAGAGAGACCACAGCAGCAGAAAAACATGAAGAGGGGAATAAGCGGCCGGTTAAATTCAGTGGAAACACAACAAATTTATCTAAGCACGTGAAAAACCATAAGCATGAAAACGTCGAGAAACAGAAAAGGAGACGAAACTTCTCTCATTGCCCCGACAGACCCACAGACTGACGTCACTGGCTGTATATATATATATATATATATATATATATATATATATATATATATATATATATATATATATATATATCTGTCATGATTTGTCTTCATGAACCCGGACAGAGCACACACACACAGAGCTGATCTTGAGAGTTTATTGCAAGAAGGAGTAGTGGAAGGTGAAAACCAGAGTCAGTTACCGGGCTGGAGTTGATGATTTGCAGGAGCAGGCTGACTGGAGGAAACAAGAGTAGTGAAGCACTGGGGTGACAGGAGTTCCAACAGCAAGGCAGTAAACAGGCGTGGAGTGCAAGTAGAGATTACAGACTGGGGTGAGCTTATAAAGGAGAGTAGAGTCCGTGGTTGATTGCAGCCTGACAGGTGTGGCTGATCAGGGCAGTGTTGTATAGTAATGAAGTAAAAATACTTCACTACTGTACTTAAGTATATTTTGGAGTACTTTATACTTTTCTCAAGTATACATTTTTTTGATAACTTTTACTTTTACTTCAGAACTTAATTGCATACTTTTACTCCAATACATTTTCAATGTTTGGTTTAGTTACTCGTTACAAAAAGAGAGAGAGAGACTCACGCACGCAAGTGTTTTGACCCCACCTACTGATTGACTGCGACCAAGTCGGGACTTGCCTGGCCTTGTTCATCACCACCAACAGGATAAGAAGCTGGTTCAGTGGTAAATCAGGTTAAATTAACCTTGTGGTATAGGTAAAGCATCTAATAGCAGAGAGTCCTAATTTTCTCAACTAAATGATAACCTGCAGGTGTATCTATTAGCAGGTTTACCACTTCCTGTAGGTTAACTAGACCTGGTTTATCACTTAACCATGTTCTTAGTATACACCCCCTGGTCTAAATTTTGCCTGCACTTGGTTGTGTACAATTTTAAAGTGCATAGCACTGACCTTACTTGAAGAAGGAAAACTGAAAGCTTACAAAAAAGTTGTATTTTCTGTCTAAACTTGGTCTAAATTTCTCCTGCACTTGGTTGTTTATATTATTTCAAGTGAATTTGACTTTCAAAGTTTACCAAAATCGAAAAAATGTCATTCAAACTGCATTTGCTTTGTTTTACTTTTTACTTTTACTTTTTATTACATTGCTTGAGTACATCTATTTTTACAGTAATTTTCATACTTAAGTACAAGACATTTCAGATACTTTAAGACTTCTACTCAAGTAACATTTCAGTCAGTGACTTGGACTTTTACCAAAGTCATATTTTGGAGAGGTACCTTTACTCAACACTGGATCAGGGTGTAATCAGGGCTGCAGTGGAGAAGTTCCAAACTAAATATTTAATTACAAAGCTAAAGGTTTAGATTGTAACCTACATATTAAGATGCAAACCAAGCATTTAGTTTTCAAATTAAATATTTAACTCCAAATTAAATGTTTAGTTTTCAAACTAAAACGTTTAATTTGGAGCTTGTTGTTTAAATATTTAACTTGGAACTGTGACTTATTTATAAATTTATGAATAACAAAAATATGAAAACTGAACCATGCCTTTTATCTTTCATTGAATAACTTTATAAACGAAAACCCATGAGGCTACCAGCATGGATGAAAAATATCCAGAAAATAATTTACAGAGGGAACAAAGCTAAAAGGTGAAAGCATATGTTTTATCAGGAGCGGCACAACCTAAGGAATTAAGAGGTAAATATGGCTAATTTAAACATCCCTTAACTTACCTGTGTCTGCGCTCCTCTTTGTCGCTTCGGTGGTTTCTTCAGATTTAAAGCTTTTAACCATAAGGCGAAGAGATTCTTCATTCTTCGGCTGAGGGCGAAGGAAGAAGGGCTCCCCGCATTCGCAGCTCTTGTACACGGTCGATGATTAAAACACTCCTACTCCACATAAACCTTTCTTTTACATGCGTTATTATAACAACTTCTAACCGTACAGTCGATCCCGGTCTTCCTCAAAGTCATAAAGACAAGTAATTTGAGATGAAGTAGCTGCATGAGTCGCTTTTCAGCAAGCTACCCACTGACAGGATAATGAAGGGAATCAAGATGGCGGAATGAGCAGCTGCACTTTTAGCAGGGTCTGAAAGGAAAAATTAAGTTTGTCCTAAAAATGTCGTTCTAGAATTTACAACTAACTCAAAGAAACATTGAGACCTTAACTAAACTACAAGTAAGCTTTCAAGACTCCAGCTGCAGATAAAAGAAGAAAGAAAGCATTGACCGGGGTCATGGAAAAAGCAAAGAAAAAACAAGCGAGTATCCGAGACCATGATTACAACTTGGGAGCACTGAAAGAGGCATGCGAGGAAGAAGACTTTCCAGTGTTGGAAGACATGGAAGAGAACGCGGTAACTCCTTTGAATGAACACACACCACTCCGTAGCCCTGACCCCAAAAGACTTAAAAAGAAAAAAACAAAAATAAGTAACGAAGAAGCTATTAATCTAGAGACAGCATCTGCTTCCACATCTGATTGGTCTCTTTGGGCTCCTCTGATCAACATCATCACTTAGTGGAATAGGGGGCGGTGGGTTTCTTCCTGCAGGGCGCAGTGGCTGGATGGAGGGGTTCCTGGGGCTCTGGGGGCACTTGGAGTAGGGCGCCTGGTGGATCCGACTCCGGGGTCTGTTGCTCCCATCTGGGAGGAGCTTGGGAGGCCAACGGGTGGCCTACAGCAGCCGCTTGCGGAGCTCTTTGGGAGCTGCGTGTTGACGGACGTGGGTTACTGACCTGGTAGCTGTGCTGCCGCTGGGTGGGGCCGGGGTGGGTCTGGGGTCCCTGGGGCGCGCCGCCCTCGGGCGGGGCCTCGGGGGTTCCGGTTCCGGGGAGTGTGCTGCTCTTGGTGTGGGCCGGCGCGCGCCCGGGTGTCCGCCCCTGCACGGGGCCTCGGGTGCGCTGGGGGGCCTCGGGGCCTGTTGAGCTGGTAGGGGGGCATGGTCATTAACATCTCAGGGCAGATGCTCTTCTCCTTCATTGGATAGGCACTCTGCTAGTGGGGGGAGGGGGAAGGAGGGGGAGTAGGGACCTTGGACGGCTCCCTTCACCTCCTCTCCCACTTGGACATTGAGGGTTCTGGGCAGTTGCCCGGAGGGGGTGCGCTGGCACCAGCTTCCTTCCGGAGGGGGGGTGGGCTGTGCCGTGTACCCCCTTCAGCACTCCCAGATTTTAAACGCACTTGAGAACAACATGCAACAACACAACACCTAAGCGGGCGTAGGGAGGATCGGGGTCTTCTGCACACCCCCGTTCTCCGATGGCGGCAAGGAGTCTGGGGCCTGGAGGAGATGCAGGCCACTGAATCCGAGGTCTTGGCGGGAGGCTGCAATGGGTAGTCAGCGGCTTGCCAGGTCTGGGGCTGACGTCTCCGCTCCCCCCAGGGGGAGTGGGGGGCAGGGGCGCTAGGGTAAGGTGGGGGAGGGAGGGGGTTTATTAGGTATTTAGGGGATGAGGGGGGCTCTGGCTGGGTGGCTCGTACGGGTCGTGTTGGCCCGCCCTCTTTGGGGGGCCCGGTTCGGGGGGGCGTCTGGTCCGGGGGCGGGGCCGGGGGTCGGGCACAAGGAGTCGTATAGTCAATTTGGGGTGACCTCCCCCTCTGGTCAGTGTTGGATGCGAGTGTTATGTGGGAATGTGTGTACAGCGTCTTTTTTTTTTTTAAATCTGTGTGTGGTGAGTGGAGCACAAGGGAGGGATGGTGTGAATAAGTTTTCTTTTTCTTTTTTTTTTCCAGGTATGGGTGTGGTCCGCTCCCTTTCTCAAGAACATCTCAAGTCTCCGCTAGGTGCGGAGCCCATCCCCCCACGCCTTGGCCCTCTGGCGCATTGGTTGGCTTCGGGTTTGGGGTGGGTTCATGGGCATGCGCCGACCCACTCCCGGTGGCTTCTTCGTGGGGCCTGGCCCCCCGGGGGGCGGCCAGGGCCCCCGTCGCGGGGGCGGGGCGCCCCTGGGGCCTCTGGCCCCCAGGGCCCATGCCCGGGACCACTTCAGCGGGGCTAGCTGCCGGCGGAGCCCACGGGCTCGTCCCCGCAGCTCTTGAGGGCGTCGGCATTGCGGTGGCTGGGGGATTTCCTCTGGGTCGTCTCTACTCTTTCCTTGGGGGGGGGGGGTTGCAGATATCCTGTGTCGGCCACTCCTGGGCGCCCTGCTTTAGGGACCCCTTTGGGAGTCCGGGGTTATGGGTCCCCTGACTCCTGCCTCTGTGCTCGGGGAAGGCGGGCCTTTGGTTCTCCACAACCACTATCAAGCTATTTCCTTCTGGATAATTTTCACCTAAACTAGTGCACTCTCACAAACTCCCACAGGTGCTGGGTCCCAGGTATTAAATGTTCCCTTATATATAGTAATCTTATAATTTATTTATTTATTTATGTTCTTTCACTTTCTTTTTTCAAGTATCACATTACACATGTCAGCTTACATAATAATATATATGATTTAGCAATGGCATCTAGGTGTTATTCGATTGTATCCGTTGCTTTATGTCTGTTGGTTGTGCTGTTCTTTTTGCATCTCTCTTTCCAGGTGACGGAGCAGACGGAGAAGGTTTTTTTATTATTCTCTCCCTTTTATCTCTTCTTTCTTTCACCTCTACTCTTTTTTTTCTTTTCTTTTCTTTCTCTTTCACTTCTTGTTCTTCCTTTACTCTCCCATTGTAATGTCCATATAATTTGAAATTCTCCTTGCAGGAATCACAATAAAGCTATTTACAAGCATAAATCAAGTAGAGCACTATGGCGAAAGCTGTTCGCTCCACTTGTAAAAGCAAAATCTGTCGAGCTCTATCTGGCATTGAGACATCAATTCCTATTGCCACATTGCTAGACAGGACACTGGGGAAAAAAAAAAAAAAGCTAACATTAGCAACAAGAGCATATATGAAGCTATTCAAACAGTCCTGCAAAGATTTGACACTCAGGACAAACGTCTCAAGAGCTTTGAACTCCGCATAGAGGCTAATACACAAGCAGTTAAAGAAAATAAGGAGGAAAATGGAAAACTACAGAACCAAATAACCGCTCTGAAGAAAGAAAGCAGCACTCTGATGGAAAGGTGTAAAGAAAATGCCAGATACAAGAGGAGATGGGACCTGAGGCTATTGGGCTTACCGGAGAAAGATAATGAGGACGTAATAGAGGCTGTAGTCGGGATCCTGACCAGGGTGATTCCAGTGGCAGTGGACAAAATACGGGAGTTGGTCGACACCATCGGCTGGGCAAGAAGAACGATGCAGTGCGTACAACAAAATGCCGAGAACTGTTATCATTCAGTTTACAACACGGACGGCCAGAAATGAACTATGGAAAAAATCTAAAGATGCAAGAGTCTGCAAAGAACTTAACATCCACTTCAAGAATGTCTTCTCTAAAGAGGATCGAGAGGCCAGAGCTAAGCTGTGGCCGAAAGTGGAAGAGGCCAGACGGAACGGGAGAAAGGCTTTCCTGAAGGAGGGATATGCTATCATTGATGGTAAACGAGTCGAGCCTCGTCTGTCTAAGTGGACAGAAAAAAAAGCAAGTGCCTTTGTCTCAGGTAACATGTTTTGAAAAATGCTTTTGAATTTGCTTCAAAAGGTGTTGATTATTGGTTTTCAGTAAAGATATAATGTAAAAAAAAAGTACTTTTAAAGTAAATGTTAGATTCTGTAAAAAATGTTTAGTTAAGGAAAAACAAGGGAGAGGAAAGGTCCTGTTCATAGACCTGTTTTTTTGGTTGTTTTTTGCTTATTGCCTTAAAAGAGTACAGACCTCTCAACTTTTATCAAAAGTTAAGAGTGAGATTATGCTAATTTGGGGACGGGGCTTGTTTGGGGGCGGGGCTAACCGGACCCTGGAAGAGCCGGTGGAGTCAACTCCATCTCATTTTTAACCCACCAGACATTGAAGTAGACATGTATTACTTTTGTTAAAAAGAGAAAGAGACCTATTAATACTTTATTGTTCAGTTAATGGATTAAAACATAACAAAAATACACAATTGTTCAAATAATACTGATTAAAATAAGTAGTTTTAAGTTATTGACCGAATTATTACACAGTTACATATTCATCTATGTGTTGTTTATCATTGTAGATCTATAACCTGATTGGTGAATCAGGCTGAGTTTCATCAAGCCTTTATGGTTAACATTTTCCCCTCAGCAGCAACACTAAAGCACACAGAGGTTCCCGCTGCGTCTTTACGCACGATCCAGCTGCTGATGTCTCCCTCCTTTCAGCTCAATGCACTTCTAGACTGTTAGTTTATAACGATTATCATCACCTTTCACAGTGACAAGTTTCTCATCTCAGTCGCCGCGCTGACCAGACAAATCTCTATTGCTCTCGTCAGTGCGCTCTGGGTGGTGCGGTGGGCGGATTTTACCCTCGTTGTTGCGCTGCGTGCGAGGGATAAAAAGTGGGGAAAATGCATAAATACTGTAAAGGGCTTCTATAAAGGGAACAGGGGTACTGACAGGTCTGAGATGAAGCCCCTGATGTTACAAGTTATTTAAAATGACCCTTAAAAGTGTGCACCTGAATTAAAGTGCGAGGCAGGAGCCCACCGAAGCGCCACTGATTCTATGTAAACATACAAGAGCATGAAACACAGCTACCAACTCTCCTATTGACTTTAACTGGCACACGTTGCTACCAATGTGAGGACATAAAAGTAGTGATTCACGTTTTGAATGGTGAACAGTGATAAAAGCACCTGCTCCGAGGAAAAGGAGGGGGGAAGAGGAGCAAGCGCTGAGGCACAGAAATATGGTGCATGTAGTTAAAAAATGCAGAATTAATAAAAATTAAAGTTATAAACAGACCAAGTGGCATTTTAAACTGCATCTGGATAGCAGAACTGTTTTATGATCCTGCGTGCAGCCATGCAGCAGCTCCACCCCCTCCTGTGTACGCGGTACAGGACCTCACCGGCTTGCTTTCACCACTGTTAAGACTAAAATTATACATAACTCTGATCACTCTTCCTGCTGCTCTGTTAACACATAAATGTAGAATTAATAAAAACGACACTTATAAACAGACTAAGTGGCGTTTTAAACTGCATCTGGTTAGCAGAACTGTTTTATTATCCTGCGTGCAGCCATGACTGGTTCTGAATGAACTGGGCATCTGGCAGCAGCTCCACCCCCTCCTCTCCCCTCCCGTGTACGCGGTACAGGACCATACCGGCTCGCTTTCACCACTGTTAAGACTAAAATTATTCATAACTCTGATTACTCTTCCTGCTGCTCTGTTAACACAAACTGCAGCAGGAATTACTGATGGCCACAAGCTGTGAAAGAAGCCGAAACAGCTCAGCAGAAGGCGGAGTTTTGTCGTCCGCAGCCCAGAGGGGCTTTGTGATTTTTATGCGTGAGAAATTCCATGTTTGCGTGTGAAATGACATATGTTGCGTGTGAGCGTGTGAAGTCAGTGAAATGCGTGTGTCACACGGTCAATGCGTCAGAGTTGAGAGCCATGAGAGTATATACTTAAAGTTAAACTGTTTAAAACAGTGGGGTTAAAAAAATGATTGGGGTTGGTTTAATAAATATTTCCAACTTAGGACTTTATTAACATTCCTGCGTCTGGTTAAGTTAAAAAAGGTGTATTTCAGGAGTTTTAAAAGTTATGTCTGTATCTTTTGTTTCTATAAATGTTAGAGGTTTAAAAAATATTGTTAAACGCAAGGCTTTCTTTTTATTTTGTAAGGAACTACAGGCAAATTGTTTTTTTCTACAAGAGACACACTCAGAGATAACGGATGAAAAATTTTGGAAACAGCAATGGGGAGATGAAATACTTGGAACTTCTCACTCTGCTGGAGTGATGGTGCTTTTCAACAAATTTCCAGGGAAGGTAATTGTAGACAAAAGTGACACAGATGGACATTGGCTTATAATGGTAGTAGAGATGCATGATCAAAGATATATTCTACTTTGTGTGTATGGCTATAACAACAGAACAATTAACAGGGTCATGATGGCAAATCTAAGTTCACTCATAAATGACTGGAAAGTTACTTATATGACAGAAAATGTGGTAATGGGTGGTGATTATAACATTGCTCCTGATTCCTGGCTTTATCGTAAACCTCATAGAGGTCAACATCCTGAATATAACAGACAACTGCATGATTGAACTGTCATTAAGAATAATTCAACAACCCAAATCATCAGAAAATACCTGGAAATTCAATAATAGTTTACTACTTAATGACGATTTCTGTAGACAAGTAAAAAATATATTTTAGAACGTAAATAAACTTGACATGTCGCATATGTCACTTTTGTGTAACGACTACAAATTAGTAGCTCTTGTATATGCAAATCGACTCAAAAATGTATTGGCCAATTTAGTTGATGAGGTTCAATCAGCCTTTATAACAGGCAGACATATCCATAATAACGTGAGATTAGTATTAGATTTGCTAGACTATCAGTCGCTTATAGATTCTGAAAGTCTCATTCTTTTCATTGACTTTTTCACAGACACTAAAAAAAATTGGATTTGGGGAAAACTTTTGTAAAGTGATAAATATGTTGTATAAAGA
Organism: Fundulus heteroclitus; assembly: GCF_011125445.2. NCBI lineage: Eukaryota > Metazoa > Chordata > Actinopteri > Cyprinodontiformes > Fundulidae > Fundulus > Fundulus heteroclitus. Next base: position 44,067,931 of record NC_046367.1, read on the forward strand.
CATAATCAGTTATGTTTTTCTAAACCCAGGAATGACCCCTAGAATAGATATTTCTCGTGGAATCAGACAAGGTTGTCCGATATCACCAAAACTTTTCATTTTTTGCCCACAGATGTTGGCTGATTTGGTTGTAAATAACTCTGAATTTAAAGGGATTAATATTTTTGATTATACGTTTCGCATTAGTCAATTTGCAGATGATACAGTTTTCTTTTTAAAAGACAAATCAGTAGTTTGCAAAGCATTGAACATTATCTCTTTCTTTTCCAAAGCATCTGGATTAAATATAAATTTACAGAAAAGTGAAATACTACCACTATATCTGTGTACAGATACACAAATAATGTCCATTCTTGTTAAATCTGAAGTTAAACATCTAGGCATAAAATTAGTAAGAGAGACAAATTTAAGGGAGGAAGAAAATATGAATGAAAAAATAGAAAAAAAAAAAATTTGAATCTCTGGCTAATGAGAGATCTATCCATTTTTGGTCGTAACCTGTTATCAAAATCTGAGGGGATATCAAATTGATTTATCCATGTAGCTCAATGTATGTGTCTCCAAAAAACATCAATTCTATAATATATATTTTTATATGGAGAAACAAAACACATTATGTTAAGAAATCACACCTGGTTAAAGATTATAAAAAAGGAGGCTTGAAAACACTTGATTTTGAATCAATGGTAGGAGTTTAAAAAAATTAACTGGATAAAAGCTTTTATGTCACAGACAGAATCCATCTGGTTTAATGTCTCAAAAAATATTTTTAAGACAGTCGGAGGGTTTGATTTCGTGCTGAAATGTGATTTTGAAATTAGGAAGTTGCCTGTGAAATTATCTGAATTCCATAAACAGATACAACATTTTTGGAAGATGATTTTTTCCCCATAATTTTACCCCACATGGCTCCACACTGTGGAATAACAGAACTATAATTATAAACAGGAAAACCATATTTAAAGAAGTTTGGTTTGAAAAAAAGGTGATATTTGTTGCAGATCTAATGGATGAGCAGGAAAATTACTTACATTTTAACATCTTTAAAGAAAAATTTGGTATCCACTGTTCGTATTTAGAATTCAAAAAAGTAGGCAAAGCAGTGCCTGCTGCTCTGTTGCATTTGATACAGGGCACACTTTCTCAATCAAAAATGCAAGCGGTCTTCCCAGAATTAAAAATTGATAAATTTTCAATTGGAGATAAAAAATGTAACAACCACTTTATCGGTACAGCCTTTAAATGTAAAACCTTTCATCATTTTACTGAAATGACAAAAATTCTAATAATTATTGAATCAGGTAACATAGGAAAATATTTAAAATATTTAAAATGGCCCATTCCACCAAAAAGTAAAAGAAGTACAATAAAACATTCTGAATAGTTATTATCCAACAGGAGAAAATCTAAAAAAAAAGATTTGGAGAAGTTGAAGACTGTGTTTTTTGCCATGAAAAAATTGAAACTATTGAACATCTCTTCTATTCGTGTAGAGTCACAGGTAATTTTTGGCATAACCTGCATATTTGGTTAAGTACCAAAATAGAAAATAAAACACCTTTTGGTATAAATAAATTATGAACATACAAGAATGACATTGCAAAAGATATATCTGACATGATCAATATTGTCATAAATATGGGAAGATATCATATACATGTATGTAAATGGAAAAATCAAAAACCTTAATTAATATGTTTTAAAAACGAACTAAAAATCTTCTATTCATCTTTATCTTTGTTAGCTGACAAATATGGACATATACAAAAACTTTGTAGTGACATGTCCCAATTTCTTGTGCTTTACCTCCAGTTAACATGATGCAAGGAATTGCCTCATTGCTCAAATGAGTCTGTCTCTGATAATTGCTGATTTTAAATCCTATGTCTTATGCATATTTCCTTTTGGAGATTTGTTTTCTATGTCCGTCCGTCCGTCTTCTTCCGCTTATCCGGGGTCGGGTCGCGGGGGCAGCAGCTTCTGTAGGGAGGCCCAGACGTCCCTCTCCCCAGCCACTTGGGCCAGCTCCTCAGGAGGAACCCCAAGGCGTTCTCAGGCCAGCCGGGAGACATAGTCCCTCCAGCGTGTCCTGGGTCTTCCCCTGGGCCTCCTCCCGGTGGGACGTGCCCGGAACACCTCTCCAGGGAGGCGTCCAGGAGGCATCCTGACCAGATGCCCGAGCCACCTCAACTGGCTCCTCTCGACGTGGAGGAGCAGCGGCTCTACTCTGAGTCCTCCCCGGATGACTGAGCTCCTCACCCTATCTCTAAGGGAGAGCCCAGACACACTACGGAGAAAACTCATTTCAGCCGCTTGTATCCGGGATCTCGTTCTTTCGGTCACGACCCAAAGCACGTGACCATAGATGAGGATAGGAACGTAGATCGACCGGTAAATTGAGAGCTTCGCCTTTTGGCTCAGCTCTCTCTTCACCACAACGGATCGGTACAGCGCCCGCTTCACAGCAGACGCTGCACCAATCCGCCTGTCGATCTCCCGCTCCATCTTCCCCTCATTCGTGAACAAGACCCCAAGATACTTGAACTCCTCCACTAGGGGCAGGACATCCTCCCCAACCCGGAGAAGGCACTCTACCCTTTTCCGGTTCAAGACCATGGTCTCGGATTTGGAGGCACTGATTTTCATCCCGGCCGCTTCGCACTCGGCTGCGAACCGCTCCAGTGAGAGCTATAGATCACGCCCTGATGAAGCCAATAGGACCACGTCATCCGCGAATAGCAGAGACGCAATCCTAAGGCCACCAAAGCGGATCCCCTCAACACCTTGGCTGCGCCTAGAAATTCTGTCCATAAAAGTTATGAACAGAATCGGTGACAAAGGGCAGCCTTGGCGGAGTCCAACTCTCACCGGAAACGAGTCCGACTTACTGCCGGCAATGCGGACCAGACTCTGACACCGGTCGTACAGAGACCTGACAGCCCTTATTAAAGGGTCCGGTACTCCATACTCCCGGAGTACCCCCCACAGGATCCCCTGGGGGACACGGTCGAATGCCTTCTCCAGATCCACAAAGCACATGTAGACTGGTTGGGCAAACTCCCATGCCCCCTCAAGAATCCTGCTGAGGGTATAGAGCTGGTCCAGTGTTCCACGGCCAGGATTTATTGGAAATGCCTGTTAATTTATTTATTTTTTATGTTAATATACTTTTTTCTTCCTTTGCCTTGCAAAAGTTAAAGTTGATCTCCTGTATATAACTGTTATTTTCTATTTTTGTAAAAATGCAAAGTGGAGATTCCTACTTGAGCATGTAATTAGTGTTATGATTAATAAAGTTGAAAAAAAAAAACACTGACAGGAAGTGAGCAGGCGGAAGTCTCGCACAAAAAAACGGCAACTCGCTGGCTCTGTATTTCCATCGAAAATAAGGTGGATATAATCGCTCAGATTACACGGTGAAAACAAACAAGAAACAATGATACATATCAACCTGTGATCATCTTGTAAAAATTCAAAGTTTTTTTTTAGCCAGGGCTACATTTGAAATGTAAAATTATGGAGTGAGGATTGTCTTAAAAAGATTTGAATAAATATAAAAGGATATATATATATATATATATATATATATATATATATATATATATATATATATATACAGGGTGCGATTTGCTGGAGGGGATGGGGGGGGATTTTCCCCCCCCTCTGGTTGTGACGTCCCCCCCTCTGGTCATTCATGTTTTATCCCTGGGGGGGATACATTCCTCCCCCCCTCTGATCTGAATGAGTAATATCATCAGGGGTTAAAGTTCTCCGTCGCTGCGACAGATTTCCGTCATTTGGAAAATGAGCCAAAAATGTTCTGTGTACCGTCTACTCACTACAAATGTCACTGTGAGACACTTTAAAGAAGGTCAGGTCTAATTTAACAAAATTAAGCCTTTTAGTTTTCCCATTTTGTCATGTTATAACCCGAACATCCACTAATTCAACCTAGTCTTCCTCCTTTGTGTGCCTATCTGCCTCTCTGCCTACTCGGACGCTCTTTTCTCTGCTCCCTGCTTGCTTGCATTTTCCTCCCTTTTTATCTCTTAGCCAAAACTACAGAAAGTTGGATTTAGTTATTTTATTTTATTTATTTTCTTTGATTTATTTCTGATTTTGATTTTTTCCCCCGTGTGGACTATTTCAGTTTTCAGTTAATCCACACAAGATGTCTTTTTACAACTCCCCAGAGGAGGCAATTCTCAGGAAAAATGCTCTTACGGAAAGAATTCAACATGAAGTGGATATGGAGAAGAACCACCCGATTCAAAGGATGCCTACCTTCACCACAATGGACTTTGACAAGCTTTTACAAAAGATAGCTGTTATGGAACTGAAAATCTGAAAATCTGAATTATGATGTAAATGCCACGCATGGAAATGAAACAACCCTGCCTGTGATCCCGAACGGTGACCACCAGCCCAGCGACTCAGCGAACAAACAGTCCCCTGAGGAAAATGAGAATCCCTGGATCACTCTGGGTGCAAGACCAAAGGATCAACGAACCCCACACCTAGACAAAGAAAACTGGCCGAGACTACAGAGAGATGTCCCAAGACAAATCAAACAACAGCGGGCTGTTCTCAAAACAAATGATAGGAGTAAACCTGCTGGAAATGTTGGAATTCCGTTACAAAACAGATTCGCTCCGCTCCAAAATGTGACCCAGGAGGACAAAAATCAGAGATATGTCAACGATTTTCAATCTAAGACATCACAGAAAAGACATGCCACAGGGCCAAGGACCCTGATATTATGCAATGGATCTGTAAGGGGGATTAAACATTTCTGTACCAAGAAAAACACAGAGGTGTTGATTTATAACGATATGAACAGGGTCTTGAAAGAACGTCCGACCTTGGAAAAACTCATAATACAAGCTGAAGCCCTGAAGGACGTCACCCGGATAAGAAAATCAGAAGTATTAAAAGAGGATTACATTTGTTTGTTGAACTTTGTTGATGGCCTGAATGTCAAGGTGTTTCTTAGTGGCCCACTTTCGCTCGTTAATTGTGGAGACTAGATTTTTTTCCAGAATTCTGATGCTAAACAAATGGCTGGAAAAAACATGCAAATAAACAACTGTAACCTTCATAGACAACTTTAAAATCTTTTGGGAAAGAAGACATCTGGTCAACAGAGATCGTTTCTCTCTAAATAGGTCAGGTGCAAAACGGCTGATTTCAAACATCTTCTATTCTGTGAACAATGCGTCATCAGCTTTGTTCCAAAACAAAGTACATCCAGTGCCAAAACAAATGATAAGCCCAGTGCAGCCCGAACAAGCCAAGATAAAGATGGCCAGAAAGATGACACAGAATGAGGCGTTCTCAGACCTACATGACGATTCATCCCAAATCTCAGCAGGACAAAGAGAGGACCAAGAACCTCCATCGTCACGAACACCGGTCCTGACCGGACCCGCCTCCCCTTCTTCTCCACAAAGCCCAGAAGTTCCTTTTCTGGAATTTTCCAACAACATCAATAAAGTATTTAAGATTGGCCTACAGATGACATCCTCTCCACATAGCCATTCTTCTGTGAATAAACCAGGATTCTCCAAAGGCCTCAGAGCCTCAGATCGTCCTCCTCTACGTATCACAGAACACTCTGGTACTGAGGAACTCCAAATTACTTCGCTGTGAGACAGATTGGGCCCTGGCCACACGTTTATCAGACATGACAGCGGGTCATGTCCGATAAACATCACCATGTCACCAGGTGACTATAAACCAGTTCAAGCACTGAGTAAATGCCTAGAAGAAATCAATGCCTGGATGTGCCAAAATTTTCTTCAGTTGAATAAAAACAAAACAGAAGTAATAATTTTTGGACCAATAGAGGAGAGATCAAAAGTTAGCACACAGCTTCAGTCGCTTCAGCTTAAAACCACTGATCAGGCCCGAAACCTGGGTGTAGTGATGGACTCAGACCTGAACCTTCAAAAGCATCTAAAGACAATTACAAGGTCGGCTTTCTATCACCTGAGGAACATTTCCAGGATTAAAGGACTAATGTCTCAGCAGGATCTGGAAAAACTAATCCATGCGTTTATTTTTAGTAGAATTGATTACTGCAACAGTGTTTTCACAGGTCTGCCTAAAAAGTGGATCAGACAGCTGCAGCTAATCCAGAACACTGCTGCCCGCGTCCTCACGAAGACTAAGAAAGTAGAGCACATCACCCCAGTTCTAAAGTCCTTCCACTGGCTCCCTGTTTCTCAGAGAATAGACTTTAAAATACTTCTGTTAGTCTATAAATCCCTAAATGGCTTAGCACCTAAATACATCACAGACTTGTTATCAGCGTATAAACCCTCCAGACCACTCAGGTCCTCTGGCTCCAGCCTTCTCTGCATACCTAGAAAATGAACACGGAGAAGCAGCATTTAGTTCCTATGCTCCACTTATCTGGAACAAACTTCCAGAAAACTGTAAAAGAGCGGAAAGCCTGAGTTCCTTTAAATTGAGATTAAAAACACATTTGTTTAAAATTGCCTTTGAATGTTCAAGTTAAACTGTTTTACTGTTTTTAAATGTTCTTTTTTTGTTTCTACATTCTAACCCTACTTGCTTTTATTCCTATATTTTAACCATGTAAAGCACTTTGCATTGTCTCTGTACTGAATTGTGCTATATAAATAAACTTGCCTTGCAGCTAATTAATTAATTATTTCCACCTGTGGCCATGTCGCCTGTCAGTGTTTATTCCCTCGCTTCCAGTACTTTGGCTGATAAACGCAGCGACTAACCAGGGATCTACTCATGATTCACTGTTATGTTTTATTTAAAACTGAAAGAGTAACGCTCTAGCTCGGCTAATTTAGCATGACGCGCTTTTCTGTAACAAAGAAGGCAGAGCTGCAGTCAGAGCGGCTGTCAGTCAGTATGCAGCAGCTGCACCTCATGAGGAGCTCAACCAGGACACTCGTTGAACAAAATGACAAGGAGTTTGATGCACACAGCTTATTAAGGAAACTACATCAAAAAATAAACAAATAAACTGCAGCTACAACATGGACTGGAGAACGGGTTCTAACTGTGTGAGACCAGAGAAAGGCGATTCTCAGAGTTTTTGTAGTTATTTGGAGCGTGATGTGAAGCGAGTCGCACCAGAAACATGTTAAATAGACTCCTGTGAATCTATGGACTCATTTTACTCCAACCCAAAACACCTGCCAGACAGACAAGCTACACCAGCCAAGATTACCTTAAACAATATTTAACTTAGCAGAAGTTTAATAACATTTTTCTAATGTTCTTTGAAAGCAAGTTACGTTTTTTTCTGATAAACTTTAAGCAATTTTATTAAACTTTTTAAAAATGTAACCTCCCATCCATGGATTTTCTATACCTGCTTTTCCATACAGGTGTTACGTCATGCCGTATCTGATTGGAAAACGCGGCTTGACGTAACACAGGGCCGTGGAGGAGCTGGTGACCATCTCCAGCAGTCAACGAGCGAGAGGTGAGGACACAGAGTCCATCCTGGACATGTCACTGGGCTAAAATATAACCGTTTTTATAAACTTAAAAAAAGTGAATGCCTTTTTATAAACTCATGAGTTGTGATAATTAATTGGTGAGCAGAGACTGATTATTGTAATGTGCGATCTGTGTCGTGTTGGTTTTGTGTCCCTCTTTGTCCATGGCTGTTGTTGGCCTTGTATGATCATAGGATTGATTTATATTGAATGTGACAGTGGAGTTAATGTACAGGTGTGAAGAAGATGATGTAACTAGAAAATTTCTGAAGAAATTTAGCAAGGCGCCTGCCACTTGGTGCGTCAGAAATAGCAACAGGAAGCAACACTGCGAATTTAAGGTTCCTACGGTCTTCACAGCCCTCGCAGCGGCCGTTGAAAGGTGCCATGTTAAGTCAATGGACCTCCTAGGAGCCTCTTGCTAGCAGCGTTGTCATGGAGACTCACTGAAAGCTACAGCCCTCTCTGTCTGTAAAGGTTGAAGAACTCTGGCTAAGCAGCTGTTGGTAGGACCTTCCTAAAGCTATTTCCGGTTAGCAACATGCTAACGGTTAGCCGCAAGCATGGCTGTGTTCAGTATCACCGGGTGATGTTACTCTGTTAGTTTGGTTGAAATCCTGTACTGAGAAGTGTCTAAAAAGGGAGAAAATGCTAAAATTCACCAAATCTGTCAAGCAGAAGTTTGTACAGGCTTCCTAGAGCTACTTCCGGTTAGCAACATGCTAACCGTTAGCCGCTAGCATGGTTGTGTTTGGTATCACTGGGTGAGTGTACTGTTAGTTTGGTCCAAATCCTGTACTGGGATGAGCCTCAAATAGGGAGAAAAAAACGTTGTTTGTCACGTTGCCATGGTAACTCAAAATGGCGGGTGGTACAAAAAAATACTTCATGGGATCAGCACACATGTTTTAATATACACACTGTGGGAATTATAATACAAAACTCTTAGTCTCCCAAGCCGGGAATCGATCCCACAACCTCTTGCATGCAAAGCCTGCACTTTCCATCTGAGCTATACTGGAGTGCCATATATGGGCATGCATTATTGAAAAGCATTGGATGTTTGACACCTCATAGCTTGGAGATGCTTTATGCGACATAGCCCAAATTTCTTGTGGAGCTTTCGCTCTAATGTAAGAACAGACTCTGTGAAGCAGAAGTTGGTGAGACCTTCCTAGAGCTGCTTCCGGTTAGCAACATGCTAACCATTAGCCGCTAACATGGTTGTGTTCGGTATCACCGGGTGATTGTACTCTGTCAGTTTGGTCCAAATCCTGTACTGGGAAGTGCCTCAAATAGGGGTGCCAATACTTAATGTCACCAAACATGACCAAAGTTCATGGGACAGATTGGCCTCCTTTAGCAACTCAGCCTCACCACATCTGGTGACCAAAATGGTGTGTAGTGCCATTTCCCACATGTGGGTGGTGCTGTATTGGCCAATTGGGTCATGTCTGGGCATCATGCCAGGTCCTGTTAGAAGCAAAGGCCCAATAGGAAAGCATGTAAAACCAAAATGGGACAGAAAACTGACACATGGCTGAAAGTCACATGAAAATTTTAAAATGTTAGGAGGAAGTGACTGTGCGAATTTCAAATTCCTACATTAATCACAGCCGCTGCAGCGGGCGTCGAAAGTTGCCATTGTATCCTAATGGACCTTCTCCCTCTGGCCCTCAGAGTTCCGTTGTCATGGAAACTCACTCACACACCTGCAGCGGCCAAAGTCTCTGCACCAAAGTGCAGAGACTTTGCTCACAAAAAGTCCCATTGGATTATAATGGAGAACTTTGCCCCGAACAACGCTTGATATCTCTTCATCCGTAAATGGTAGAGACGTAATTTTTTCTGCGTTTAGTTCGTAACGGATAGGGGAAGAAGAAAAGCTATCGTTTTTAACTAGAAAAAGTTTAATAAAGGCGTAAAAAATTATGATCTAAATGGGATTTTTATGGATTTTCAGAAATCCTCTAAAGAGGCTCCCGAACAAATCGCTGTAACTCAAAAAGTATAAGAGATATCAAGATAATTCTTTCACCATGAGTATCAGCAGGCTTTTGAGGACCATGAAGCTCATTTTTATGTTTGTACAAAAATCGGTGTAGACACAGCGACGATGTAAAAAAGTGGATGATGTAGGAAAATGCAGCTCCAAAGCATTTTTAGGATTTTGCACATTCGCTACTCCCGAACAAATTGTTCCTGCGGAAAAACCGTAACAGTTATCCACAAAATTCCTTTTTTGTGAGTGCCAGAAGGGTTGGGACATTCATGTGTGAAAGTCTCTTGTCTGTACATAAAACGGTTTAGGAGTAGCGACGATGCGAAAACATGAGATGTTTTGGATTTTTAGACGTCATTTTTCAAAACCGCTCCATAGGAAATGAATGGGGGAGGTTTCGGGTTTGTGTCGGTCTGAGGTGATTTGCGAAAAATCTATAGATGCCACACCAATGAGGGTTACATTTCCCGAATCCTGACAAAAATACCTACGTTTTGATGTATAATTTGTCTACATAGAGTGAAAATTGAGCGAGTAAGGTCAAGTTGTTCGGAGTTTTGAAATCTTTAAAAAAGCTAGAGTGGCCCACTCTAGTGGTTGGAGAATTCCGTCATTGACTTTCATTGTAAACAATGATTTCACTGATTTTCGGACATGAGCTTTGAGGAGTAACTGTGAAGAGACGATAAAAGATATCCACATCCCGTTTTCACTTCTGAGTAGGTCACAGAAATATCTACAAACTGGAAGTTAAATGGTGTTCGTAGGTGGAAGCATGACGATACAGTACAGCGTTGAAAATGGTCATTTGGAGGCTTTTTTGAGGCATTCTTTCGACCTGACTGCATTCATTCCTATGGGTTTTTAGGGGGTGGTTTTTCGCTAATTTTGTTGCCATGGTAACTCGAAACCCCAATAAAAGTACCAGCACACATCTCGTAATCGAGCCACACGTTTTGATACCTATATTGTGGGGGTGCTCGCTACGGTTCGGGCCGCATTAATCGTGAAGGAAGAAAAATTAAGAATAACTAGAAAAATTTCTGAAGAAATTTAGTAAGGCGCCTGCCACTTGGTGCGTACCGTACCGTCAGAAATAGCAAGAGGAAGTAACACTGCAAATTTCAGGTTCCTACGGTCTTCACAGCCCTCGCAGCGGCCGTTGAAAGGTGCCATGTTAAGTCAATGGACCTCCTAGGAGCCTCTTGCTAGCAGCGTTGTCATGGAGACTCAGTGAGAGCTGCAGCCCTCTCTGTCTGTAAAGGCAGAAGAACTCTGGCTAAGCAGCAGTTGGTAGGACCTTCCTAAAGCTATTTCCGGTTAGCAACATGCTAACGGTTAGCCGCTAGCATGGCTGTGTTCAGTATCACCGGGTGATGTTACTCTGTTAGTTTGGTTGAAATCCTGTACTGAGAAGTGCCTAAAAAGGGAGAAAATGATAAAATTCACCAAATCTGTCAAACAGAAGTTTGTACAGGCTTCCTAGAGCTACTTCCGGTTAGCAACATGCTAACCGTTAGCCGCTAACATGGTTGTGTTTGGTATCACTGGGTGAGTGTACTCTGTTAGTTTGGTCCAAATCCTGTACTGGGATGAGCCTCAAATAGGGAGAAAAAAACGTTGTTTATAACGTTGCCATGGTAATTCAAAATGGCGGGTGGTACAAAAAAATACTTCATGGGATCAGCACACATGTTTTAATATACACACTGTGGGGATTATAATACAAAACTCTTAGTCTCCCACACGGGTTTCGATCCCACGACCTCTTGCATTCAAAGCCTGCACTTTCCATCTGAGCTATACTGTTGCGCCATATATGGGCATGCATTATTGGGACCATAAGGGGTTTTGTCCTCCATTGAAAAGCATTGGATGTTTGACAACTCATAGCTTGGAGATGCTTTATGCGACGTAGCCCAAATTTCTTGCGGAGCTTTCTCTCTAAAGTAAGAACAGTTTCTGTGAAGCAGAAGTTGGTGAGACCTTCATAGAGCTACTTCCGGTTAGCAACATGCTAACAGTTAGCCGCTAACATGGTTGTGCTCAGTATCACCGGGGGATTGTACTCTGTCAGTTTGGTCCAAATCCTGTACTGGGAAGTGCCTCAAATAGGGGTGCCAATACTTAATGTCACCAAACGTGACTAAAGTTCATGGGTCAGATTGGCCTCCTTTAGCAACTCAGCCTCACCACATCTGGGCATAGAACTCAACATTTGACCAAAATTGTCAGTAGCGCCATTTCCCACAGGTGGGTGGTGCTGTATTGGCCAATTGGGTCGTGTCTGGGCATCATGCCAGGTCCTGTTGGAAGCAAAGGCCCAATAGGAAAGCATGTGAAATCCCAAATGGGACAGAAAACTGACACATGGCTGAAAGTCACATGAAAATTTTAAAATGTTAAGAGGAAGTGACTGTGCGAATTTCAGATTTCTACATTAATCACAGCCGCTGCAGTGAGCGATGAAAGTTGCCATTGTATCTCAATGGAGCCTTTTCCTCTGGCCCTCAGAGTTCCGTCGTCATGGAAACTCACTGACACACCTGCAGTGGCCGAAGTGCAGACACTTTGGTCACAATAAGTCCCATTGGATTATAATGGAGAACTTTGCCTCGAACAACGCACGATTTCTCCGGAACCGTAAATGGTAGAGACGTAATTTTTTCTGTGTTTATTTCGTAACGGATAGGGGAAAAAGACTTGCTATCGGTTTTTGCTGGAAAAAGTTTAATAAAGGCGTAAAAAATTATGATCTAAAGGACATTTTTATGAAATTTCAGAAATCCTCTGAAAATGATCCCGAACAAATCGCTCTGGCTAAAAAAGTATAAGAGATATCAAAATAATTCTTTCACTGTGAGTATCAGCAGGCTTTTGATGACCATGTAGCTCATTTTCATATTTTTACAAAAATCGGTGTAGGCACAGCGACGATGTAAAAAAGTGGATGATGTGGGAAAATGCAGCTCCAAAGCGATTTCAGGATTTTGCACATTCGCTACTCCCGAACAAATTGTTCCTGTGGAAAAACCGTAACAGTTATCCACAAAATTCATTTTTCTTGAGTGCCAGAAGGGTTGGGACATTCATGTGTGAAAGTCTCATGCCTGTACATAAAACGGTTTAGGAGTAGTGACGATGCGAAAACATGTGATGTTTTGGATTTTTAGACGTCATTTTTCAAAACCGCTCCATAGGAAATGAATGGGGGAGGTTTCGGGTTTGTGTCGGTCTGAGGTGATTTGCGAAAAATCTATAAAAGCCACACCAATGAGGGTTACATTTCCCGAATCCAGACAAAAATACCTACGTTTTGATGTATAATTTGTCTACATAGAGTGAAAATTCAGTGAGTAAGGTCAAGTTGTTCGGAGTTTTGAAATCTTTAAAAAAAGCTAGAGTGGCCCACTCTAGCGGTTGGAGAATTCCGTCATTGACTTTCATTGTAAACGATGATTTCGCTGATTTTTGGACATGAGCTTTGAGAAGTAACTGTGAAGAGACGATAAAAAATATCCACATGCCGTTTTCACTTCTGAGTAGTTCACAGATATATCTACAAACTGGAAGTTAAACGGTGTTCGTAGGTGAAAGCATGACGACACAGTACAGCTTTGAAAATGGTAATTTTGAGGCTTTTTTGAGGCTTTCTTTCTACCCGACTCCATTGATTATTATGGGTTTTTTGGGGGTTGGTTTTTCGCTAATTTTGTTGCCATGGTAACTCGAAATCCCAATAAAAGTAGTAGCACACATCTCGAGATCGAGCCACAGGTTTTGATGCCTATATTGTGGGGGTGCACGCTAAGGTTCGGGCCCCATTAATCGTGAAGGAAGAATAATAAAGAATAAGATATAGTCCGTTTAGAGGTGCATAGTAATAGGCCCTGCCCATGCATTTGCATTGGGAGGCAGTGCTGTGCTTCGCACAGCACTGCCTCCTCATTGCACATGCAAGGCAGGCGCCTAACTAGAAAAATTTCTGAAGAAATTTAGCAAGGCGCCTGCCACTTGGTGCGTACCGTACCGTCAGAAATAGCAACAGGAAGCAACACTGCAAATTTCAGCTTCCTACGGTCTTCACAGCCCTCGCAGCGGCCGTTGAAAGGTGCCATGTTAAGTCAATGGACCTCCTAGGAGCCTCTTGCTAGCAGTGTTGTCATGGAGACTCACTGACAGCTACAGCCCTCTCTGTCTGTAAAGGCAGAAGATCTCTGGCTAAGCAGCTGTTGGTAGGACCTTCCTAAAGCTATTTCCGGTTAGCAACATGCTAATGGTTAGCCGTTAGCATGGTTGTGTTCAGTATCACCGGGTGATGTTACTCTGTTAGTTTGGTTGAAATCCTGTACTGAGAAGTGCCTAAAAAGGGAGAAAATCCCAAAATTCACCAAATCTGTCAAGCAGGAGTTTGTACAAGCTTCTTATAGCTACTTCCGGTTAGCAACATGCTAACCGTTAGCCGCTAACATGGTTGTGTATGGTATCACTGGGTGAGTGTACTCTGTTAGTTTGGTCCAAATCCTGTACTGGGATGAGCCTCAAATAGGGAGAAAAAACGTTGTTTATAACGTTGCCATGGTAACTTAAAATGGCGGGTGATACAAAAAAATACTTCATGGGATGAGCACACATGTTTTAATATACACACTGTGGGGATTATAATGTAAAACTTTAATTCCCCCACACCGGGAATCGATCCCATGACCTCTTGCATGCAAAGCCTGCACTTTCCCTCTGAGCTAAACTGTAGCGCCATATATGGGCATGCATTATTGGTTCCATAAGGGGTTTGGTCCCCCATTGAAAAGCATTGGATGTTTGACACCTCATAGCTTGGAGATGCTTTATGCGACGTAGCCCAAATTTCTTGCGGAGCTTTCTCTCTAAAGGAAGAACAGAGTCTGTGAAGCAGAAGTTGGTGAGACCTTCATAGAGCTACTTCCGGTTAGCAACATGCTAACAGTTAGCCGCTAACATGGTTGTGTTCAGTATCACCGGGTGATTGTACTCTGTCAGTTTGGTCCAAATCATGTACTGGGAAGTGCCTCAAATAGGGGTGCCAATACTTAATGTCACCAAACGTGACCAAAGTTCATTGGTCAGATTGGCCTCCTTTAGCAACTCAGCCTCACCACATCTGGGCATAGAACTCAACATTTGACCAAAATGGTCAGTAGCGCCATTTCCCACAGGTGGGTGGTGCTGTATTGGCCAATTGGGTCGTGTCTGGTTATCATGCCAGGTCCTGTTTGAAGCAAAGGCCCAATAGGAAAGCATGTAAAATCCAAAATGGGACAGAAAATTGACACATGGCTGAAAGTCACTTTAAAATTTTAAAATGTTAAGAGGAAGTGACTGTGCGAATTTCAGATTTCTACATCAATCACAGCCGCTGCAGCTGGCGTCGAAAGTTGCCATTCTATCTCAATGGAACGTCTCCCACTGGCCCTCAGAGTTCCGCCGTCATGGAAACTCACTGACACAGCTGCAGCGGGCCAGTCTAAAAAAGTGCAGACACTTGGTGTCCAAGTCTGCCTATTGGATTATAATGGAGAACTTTGCCTCGAACAACGCACGATTTCTCCGGAACCGTAAATGGTAGAGACGTAATTTTTTCTGTGTTTATTTCGTAAAGGATAGGGGAAGAAGACTTGCTATCGGTTTTTGCTGGAAAAAGTTTAATAAAGGCGTAAAAAATTATGATCTAAAGGACATTTTTATGAAATTTCAGAAATCCTCTGAAAATGATCCCGAACAAATCGCTCTGGCTAAAAAAGTATAAGAGATATCAAAATAATTCTTTCACTGTGAGTATCAGCAGGCTTTTGATGACCATGTAGCTCATTTTCATATTTTTACAAAAATCGGTGTAGGCACAGCGACGATGTAAAAAAGTGGATGATGTGGGAAAATGCAGCTCCAAAGCGATTTCAGGATTTTGCACATTCGCTACTCCCGAACAAATTGTTCCTGTGGAAAAACCGTAACAGTTATCCACAAAATTCATTTTTCTTGAGTGCCAGAAGGGTTGGGACATTCATGTGTGAAAGTCTCATGTCTGTACATAAAACGGTTTAGGAGTAGCGACGATGCGAAAACATGTGATGTTTTGGATTTTTAGACGTCATTTTTCAAAACCGCTCCATAGGAAATGAATGGGGGAGGTTTCGGGTTTGTGTCGCTCTGAGGTGATTTGCGAAAAATCTATAAATGCCACACCAATGAGGGTTACATTTCCCGAATCCTGACAAAAATACCTACGTTTTGATGTATAATTTGTCTACGTAGAGTGAAAATTGAGCGAGAAAGGTCAAGTTGTTCGGAGTTTTGCAATCTTTAAAAAAGCTAGAGTGGGCCACTCTAGCGGTTGGAGAATTCCGTCATTGACTTTCATTGTAAACGATGATTTCGCTGATTTTCAGACATGAGCTTTGAGGAGTAACTGTGAAGAGACGATAAAAGATATCCACATCCCGTTTTCACTTCTGAGTAGGTCACAGATATATCTACAAACTGGAAGTTAAACGGTGTTCGTAGGTGAAAGCATGGCGACACAGTACAGCGTTGAAAATGGTCCTTTTGAGTGTTTTTTGAGGCTTTCTTTCTACCCGACTCCATTCATTTGTATGGGTTTTTTTGGGGGTGGTTTTTCGCTAATTTTGTTGCCATGGTAACTCGAAACCCCAATAAAAGTACCAGCACACATCTCGTAATCGAGCCACACGTTTTGATACCTATATTGTGGGGGTGCTCGCTACGGTTCGGGCCGCATTAATCGTGACGGAAGAAAAATTAAGAATAACTAGAAAAATTTCTGAAGAAATTTAGCAAGGCGCCTGCCACTTGGTGCGTACCGTACCGTCAGAAATAGCAACAGGAAGCAACACTGCGAATTTCAGCTTCCTACGGTCTTCACAGCCCCCGCAGCGGCCGTTGAAAGGTGCCATGTTAAGTCAATGGACCTCCTAGGAGCCTCTTGCTAGCAGCGTTGTCATGGAGACTCACTGACAGCTACAGCCCTCTCTGTCTGTAAAGGCAGAACAACCCTGGCTAAGCAGAAGTTGGTAGGACCTTCCCAAAGCTACTTCTGGTTAGCAACATGCTAACGGTTAGCCGCTAGCATGGTTGTGTTCAGTATCACCGGGTGATGTTACTCTGTTAGTTTGGTTGAAATCCTGTACTGAGAAGTGCCTAAAAAGGGAGAAAATCCTAAAATTCACCAAATCTGTCAAGCAGGAGTTTGTACAAGCTTCTTATAGCTACTTCCGGTTAGCAACATGCTAACCGTTAGCTGCTAACATGGTTGCGTATGGTATCACTGGGTGAGTGTACTCTGTTAGTTTGGTCCAAATCCTGTACTGGGATGAGCCTCAAATAGGGAGAAAATACGTCGTTTATAATGTTGCCATGGTAACTCAAAATGGCGGGTGGTACAAAAAAATACTTCATGGGATCAGCACACATGTTTTAATATACACAATGTGGGGATTATAATACAAAACTCTTAGTCTCCCACGCTGGGAATCGATCCCACGACCTCTTGCATGGTAAGCCTGCACTCTCCCTCTGAGCTATACTGTAGCTCCATATATCAGCATGCAGTATTGTGACCATAAGCGGTTTGGTCCCCCATTGAAAAGCATTGGATGTTTGACACCTGATAGCTTGGAGATGCTTTATGCGACGTAGCCCAAATTTTTTGTGGAGCTTTCTCTCTAAGTGAAGAACAGACTCTGTGAAGCAAAAGTTGGTGAGACCTTCCTAGAGCTACTTCCGGTTAGCAACATGCTAACCGTTAGCCGCTAACAACGTTGTGTTCAGTACCACCGGGTGAGTGTACTCTGTCAGTTTGGTCCAAATCCTGTACTGGGAAGTGCCTCAAATAGGGGTGCCAATACTTAATGTCACCAAACGTGACCAAAGTTCATTGGTCAGATTGGCCTCCTTTAGCAACTCAGCCTCACCACATCTGGGCCCAGAACTCAACATTTGACCAAAATGGTGTGTAGTGCTATTTCCCACATGTGGGTGGTGCTGTATTGGCCAATTGGGTCGTGTCTGGTTATCATGCCAGGTCCTGTTGGAAGCAATGGTCCAATAGGAAAGCATGTGATATCCAAAATGGTACAGAAAATTGACACATGACTGAAAGTCACATGAAAATTTTAAAATGTTAAGAGGAAGTGACTGTGCGAATTTCAGATTTCTACATTAATCACAGCCGCTGCAGTGAGCGATGAAAGTTGCCATTGTATCTCAATGGAGCTTTTTCCTCTGGCCCTCAGAGTTCCGTCGTCATGGAAACTCACTCACACACCTGCAGCGGCCGAAGTGCAGACACTTTGGTCACAATAAGTCCCATTGGATTATAATGGAGAACTTTGCCTCGAACAACGCACGATTTCTCCGGAACCGTAAATGGTAGAGACGTAATTTTTTCTGTGTTTATTTCGTAACGGATAGGGGAAGAAGACTTGCTATCGGTTTTTGCTGGAAAAAGTTTAATAAAGGCGTAATAAATTATGATCTAAATGGGATTTTTATGGATTTTCAGAAATCCTCTTAAAACGCTTCCGAACAAATCGCTGTAACTAAAAAAGTATAAGAGATATCAAAATAATTCTTTCACTATGAGTATCAGCAGGCTTTTGATGACCATGTAGCTCATTTTCATATTTTTTTAAAAATCGGTGTAGACACAGCGACGATGTAAAAAAGTGGTTGATGTGGTAAAATGCAGCTCCAAAGCGTTTTTAGGATTTTGCACATTCGCTACTCCCGAACAAATTGTTCCTGCGGGAAAACCGTAACAGTTATCCACAAAATTCCTTTTTTGTGAGTGCCAGAAGGGCTGGGACATTCATGTGTGAAAGTCTCATGTCTGTACATAAAACAGTTTAGGAGTAGCGACGATGCGAAAACATGTGATGTTTTGGATTTTCAGACGTCATTTTTCAAAACCGCTCCATAGGAAATGAATGGGGGAGGTTTTGGGTTTGTGTTGCTCTGAGGTGATTTGCGAAAAATCTATAAATGCCACACCAATGAGGGTTACATTTCCCGAATCCTGACAAAAATACCTACGTTTTGATGTATAATTTGTCTGCGTAGAGCGAAAATTGAGCGAGTAAGGTCAAGTTGTTCGGAGTTTTGAAATCTTTAAAAAAGCTAGAGTGGGCCACTCTAGCGGTTGGAGAATTCCGTCATTGACTTTCATTGTAAACGATGATTTCGCTGATTTTTGGACATGAGCTTTGAGGAGTACTCTTGAGGAGACGATTACAGATATCCACATCCCGTTTCCACTTCTGAGTAGGTCACAGATATATCTACAAACTGGAAGTTAAACGGTGTTCGTAGGTGAAAGCATGACGACACAGTACAGCTTTGAAAACGGTCATTTGGAGTCTTTTTTGATGCTTTCTTTCTACCCGACTCCATTCATTCCTATGGGGTTTTTTGGGGGGTGTTTTCGCTAATTTTGTCGCCATGGTAACTCGAAACCCCAATAAAAGTAGTAGCACACATTTCGTAATCGAGCCACAGGTTTTGATACCTATATTGTGGGGGTGCACGCTACGGTTTCGGGCCGCATTAGCCGTGACGGAATAATAATAAAGAATAATAAATAAGCCGTTTAGAGGTGAATAGTAATAGGTGCCTCCATGCATTTGCATGGGAGGCAGTGCTGTGCTTCGCACAGCACTGCCTCCTCATTGCAAATGCTATGGCAGGCGCCTAATAAATAATCCGTTTAGAGGTGAATAGTAATAGGTGCCTCCATGCATTTGCATGGGAGGCAGTGCTGTGCTTCGCACAGCACTGCCTCCTCATTGCAAATGCTATGGCAGGCGCCTAATAAAGAGTCCGTTTAGAGGTGCATAGTAATAGGCCCTGCCCATGCATTTGCATTGGGAGGCAGTGCTGTGCTTCGCACAGCACTGCCTCCTCATTGCACATGCAAGGCAGGCGCCTAACTAGAAAAATTTCTGAAGAAATTTAGCAAGGCGCCTGCCACTTGGTGCGTACCGTACCGTCAGAAATAGCAACAGGAAGCAACACTGCGAATTTCAGCTTCCTATGGCCTTCACAGCCCCCGCAGCGGCCGTTGAAAGGTGCCATGTTAAGTCAATGGACCTCCTAGGAGCCTCTTGCTAGCAGCGTTGTCATGGAGACTCACTGACAGCTGCAGCCCTCTCTGTCTGTAAAGGCAGAAGAACTCTGGCTAAGCAGCAGTTGGTAGGACCTTCCCAAAGCTACTTCTGGTTAGCAACATGCTAACGGTTAGCCGCTAGCATGGCTGTGTTCAGTATCACCGGGTGATGTTACTCTGTTAGTTTGGTTGAAATCCAGTACTGAGAAGTGCCTAAAAAGGGAGAAAATCCTAAAATTCACCAAATCTGTCAAGCAGGAGTTTGTATAAGCTTCTTAGAGCTACTTCCGGTTAGCAACATGCTAACCGTTAGCCGCTAACATGGTTGTGTATGGTATCACTGGGTGAGTGTACTCTGTTAGTTTGGTCCAAATCCTGTACTGGGATGAGCCTCAAATAGGGAGAAAAAACGTCGTTTATAACGTTGCCATGGTAACTCAAAATGTCGGGTGGTACAATAAAATACTTCATGGGATCAGCACACATGTTATAATATACACACTGTGGGGATTATAATACAAAACTCTTAGTCTCCCACGCCGGGTTTCGATCCCACGACCTCTTGCATGCAAAGCCTGCACTTTCCCTCTGAGCTATACAGTAGCACCATATATGGGCATGCATTATTGGGACCATAAGGGGTTTGGTCTCCCATTGAAAAGCATTGGATGTTTGACACCTCATAGCTTGGAGATGCTTTATGCCACGTAGCCCAAATTTCTTGTGGAGCTTTCTCTCTAAAGTAAGAACAGACTCTGTGAAGCAGAAGATGGTGAGACCTTTCTAGAGCTACTTCCGGTTAGCAACATGCTAACAGTTAGCCGCTAACATGGTTGTGTTCAGTATCACCAGGTGATTGTACTCTGTCAGTTTGGTCCAAATCCTGTACTGGGAAGTGCCTCAAATAGGGGTGCCAATACTTAATGTCACCAAACGTGACCAAGTTTCATGGGTCAGATTGGCCTCCTTTAGCAACTCAGTCTCACCACATCTGGGCCTAGAACTCAACATTTGACCAAAATTGTCAGTAGGGCCATTTCCCACAGGTGGGTGGTGCTGTATTGGCCAATTGGGTCGTGTCTGGTTATCATGCCAGGTCCTGTTAGAAGCAAAGGCCCAATAGGAAAGCATGTGAAATCCCAAATGGTACAGAAAAGTGACACATGGCTGAAAGTCACATGAAAATTTTAAAATGTTAAGAGGAAGTGACTGTGCGAATTTCAGATTTCTACATCAATCACAGCCGCTGCAGCTGGCGTCGAAAGTTGCCATTCTATCTCAATGGAACGTCTCCCACTGGCCCTCAGAGTTCCGCCGTCATGGAAACTCACTGACACAGCTGCAGCGGGCCAGTCTAAAAAAGTGCAGACACTTGGTGTCCA
This sequence comes from Fundulus heteroclitus, assembly GCF_011125445.2. Taxonomy (NCBI): domain Eukaryota; kingdom Metazoa; phylum Chordata; class Actinopteri; order Cyprinodontiformes; family Fundulidae; genus Fundulus; species Fundulus heteroclitus. The sequence goes on from NC_046367.1 coordinate 44,088,958, forward strand.
AGTCTGCCTATTGGATTATAATGGAGAACTTTGCCTCGAACAACGCACGATTTCTCCGGAACCGTAAATGGTAGAGACGTAATTTTTTCTGTGTTTATTTCGTAAAGGATAGGGGAAGAAGACTTGCTATCGGTTTTTGCTGGAAAAAGTTTAATAAAGGCGTAAAAAATTATGATCTAAAGGACATTTTTATGAAATTTCAGAAATCCTCTGAAAATGATCCCGAACAAATCGCTCTGGCTAAAAAGTATAAGAGATATCAAAATAATTCTTTCACTGTTAGTATCAGCAGGCTTTTGATGACCATGTAGCTCATTTTCATATTTTTACAAAAATCGGTGTAGGCACAGCGACGATGTAAAAAAGTGGATGATGTGGGAAAATGCAGCTCCAAAGCGATTTCAGGATTTTTGCACATTCGCTACTCCCGAACAAATTGTTCCTGTGGAAAAACCGCTAACAGTTATCCACAAATTCATTTTTCTTGAGTGCCAGAAGGGTTGGGACATTCATGTCCCCGTGAAAGTCATATGTCTGTACATAAAACGGTTTTTAGGAGTAGCGACGATGCGAAAACATGTGATCTGTTTTGGATTTTTAGACGTCATTTTTCAAAACGGCTCCATAGGGAAATGAATGGGGGAGGTTTCGGGTTGTGTCGCTCTGAGGTGATTTGCGAAAATCTATATAAATGCCACACCAATGAGGGTTACATTTCCGAATCCTGACAAAAATACCTACGTTTTGATGTATAATTTGTCTACGTAGAGTGGAAAATTGAGCGAGAAAGGTCAAGTTGTTCGGAGTTTTGCAATCTTTAAAAAAGCTAGAGTGGGCCACTATAGCGGTTTGGAGTTGGAGAATTCCGTCATTGACTTTTATGGTAAACGATGATTGCTGATTTTTCTAGACATGAGCTTTGAGGAGGAACTGTGAAGAGACGATAAAAGATATCCAA